>NW_027397156.1:1324956-1423848 GCF_003265705.2 Callorhinus ursinus | reverse complement strand
AGGAGGAGGAGGAGGAGGAGGAGGAGGAGGAGGAGGAGGAGGAGGAGAAGGAGCGGAGGAAGCTGTCTGGAGACAGGGTGCTGCTCCAGGCCAGGGAGAGAGTGTAGATGGGGAACAGGACCAAGATTTTCACTTGGTTTGAGCCAAAGGGACGAGTTGAGGGTTGGGCATAGTGGTTCTGGTTCTGCTTTGAGATGGGAAAGGAGCAGAGACTGACGCGGAGAAATTAGCGGGTGGCTGGTGATGGGTCTGACCAGAGGATGTCATGGGGCAAAGCCCCATGACATGTTGGAAACACCGACCTATCCAGGGACTTTGCCAGGTGGCACCACAGCCTTTTGGTGGCATAATCGCCACCTTCACTCTCCCTCTTCTTGTGCGTGACTTCTGTGGACCCTGCGGCCCATTATCCTGGCATTGCGCTCAGCCTGTCCAAGTGTTTAATGCTGTGGGTCTCCCTGTGAGATCCCTTCCTCCAGGGTAAGAGGTATGTCTCCCACCTTGTGTCCAGGGAGAACTGCTGAATGCAGCTCTGCACACAGCATCGCACAGCCTACAAGTGGTGTGCAAGGGCAGAAGCGCCTGGGGGAAGGCTCCGAGTCAGGGATTCAATGGGAGGCCGAGCTGCCTCCGCCGAGGATGCAGGAGCCTCTGCCGCCCTCTTGTGGCAGTAGAGTGAATGGCAGGCTACAGCCGGGATACTGGGGCACCTATTTGTACTATGCCCATCCTGCTTATGCTTCCTCCTGAGACCCCCTTCAACCTCGTGGACATCCCCATCTGCCCCCCGCAGCTTGATGTCATTGTTACAGTCCTTTGTGAGATACTCCATATCTCTCCACTCTACATCTGCCTCTCACTACCCTGCCCTCTCCCCATCTCGGGCTAAAGGGCTAAATCCTGTCCGTGCTCGGTTCCAGGCGATCTCCGCATCCAGCACACCGTGATGGCCTCCGTGCGCCTCAGCTACGGGGAGGACCTGCAGATGGACTGGGACGGCCGTGGGAGGCTGCTGGTGATGGTAGGTGCCCTCCTGGTCACTGCCGCCTTGCAGCCTGGACCTTACAAAGTACCTCTTGTACTCCGGCAGAGTGGCTTTCTGTGGTGGGAGAAGAATTCCTCTCTCCCCAGGCCCTACGCCCCCAGAGGGAGGAACAGGCCTCTCTTGTTTATGAGAGACTGGTGTTGTCTGGACGCCCCTTGTTTGCCCTGGGGGTTCTCACTGCTGGGGCTCTGGCACCCCAGGGGCCCCCAGACTGGGTGGGATCCCCAGGGGCTAGGAGATGGCATTTTGCGGCCCAGCTTCCTGGCTGCGGCAAAGCCTGGGGGCAGGGGGCGTCTCCCCGGGGGGTGCCCACAGGGGCCAACAAGGGAAAAACCAGTCTGGAAGTGGCAGCTGAGACCCTGAGTTGTGCACCCCAGGGGTGCAGACCATCCTGCCCCTGAAGGGTTGCCCTGGGAACCGCCAGATCTCTCACCCCTTCCCTGGGCCTTTGCAATCTTGGGGGGCCACTCCCTCTTGGTCTCTGTGGCGCCAGAGGCACATTTGGGTATCAATCCATATGTGTCACAGAGCTTCCTTATACATTGTGTCCGCTGGAAATTTCCCGAAGCATGTGGGCAGGGTGGTTTTCACTGCCTCTTTATGAATGAAGTGACTCAGGCTCAGGTGAGTGGGGAGAGGTGCCCGGCACCGAACACACGGCTGGTGGCAGAGCTGGTCAGCGTTCTGGGCAGGGTCTTTCCTGCTAGACGAGTGCTTCTCATTTTCCGGTCTTTAGATGCATTTGTACTCTTACAAATTACTGAAGACCCCAAGATTTTTTACAAAGGTTATATCTGTCAATATTTACCACATTAGAAATTAAATCCGAGACTTAAAATATGTATTTACGAATTCACTTAAAAATAACAATAATCATATATTGCATACCTGAAACCAATATAATAATGTATGTTATTGACATTTCAAGAAAAAAATGCCAAACAAAAAAATAACAATAATAAACTCACTCCACGTTAATATAAACAATTTTTTTTGGAAAGTAATCATGTTTTCCAAAACAAAAATAAGTAGTGAGAAGAATACCATTGTTTTATATTTCTGCCAATTTCTTTAATGGCTGGCTTAACAGAAGACAGCTGGAGTCTCAAATCTACTTCTGCATTCAATCTTTTGCAACATTATGTGTCATGTAGCCTCTGGAAAATTCCACTGCACACTTGTAAGAGAATGAGAGGGAAGAAGCCAAATCATGTCTTTGTATGATTAGGAAAATAGTTTTGGCCTCATGGACACCTTGAAAGGGCCTCGGGGATCGTTCACCCCCCACCCAAAGGATCCCCAAGACCACACTTGCAGAACTGCTGCCCTAGATCATTCCTCGGACCCCTGGAGTGTCCCCTCTGGTGCCACGGGGTCCTGTGTGCTCTAGGGCCCTTGGTATAATCCTGTCATGGGCATCTGGGCATTCCTGATGAGATCTTCGTTTCCTCTGTCCTCATGACACCATATTCTTTCCTTTGTCTTGGAGTCCTAGAGAAAGTTCCATATTAGTGACTTTGTTTTCTAAAAAATAAACCTTATGACCACAGACCATAGAGCAGAAAGATCTTGGAGAGCATCTTGTCAGCCTCTCATTTGCAATTAGAAATAAAAATCCCTTTCTGGAGCCAGAAAGAACTCACCCTGGGTCTTGTGGTCATTGGGTTAGAGTGAGGACCAGAGAACACAGGTCTTCTGACCCCCTCACCTCCTGTGCCCTGGTCTTCAGGGAGGGTGCCCACCTACCCTGCCATCGGCCATCCCACCTTCTCCATAACCTCCCATGTCCCAGAAAGGGTGCTCTTGATCTGAGGGCTGAGCCTGCACCTGAGTCAAGCCAAGGGGACTGAGGGACTGAGGAAGCTATCGTCTTAGCGGGAGACGGTGGGACAGGAGGCCCCGGGGGTGACCAGAGGGACTTTGGGGGGCATGAGGGCACTCATGGTCTGGGAATGAGGGGGGAGGAGAGGGTGCTGCGGCATGGGTGGTGGAGTGAAGACATCACCCATTTCGCTGCTCAGCTCAGGCCTGGCCTTGCCTGCCGGCATTACGTTTCAGCCTGTGTCCTCAGGAGAACCTCATTCATTCATGAACTCAGTCATTTGTTCAATCATTGACTCAACACACATCTAGTGAGTGTGCACAGTCACCATTCGAGAGGCCGAGGTTGCAACAGTGAAACAAAACAGACAAGAATCCCTGCCCCATTTAGTTTATGTTCCACTCGGGGGAAATAGAGAAGAAACCTAACCAAGCAGTAAATCATATCATATATTAGAAGGTGATAAATCCTGAGGAGTTAAATAAAGCAGTGAGAGGGACAAGAAGTGTCAGGGTCAGAGGATTTACATTTTAAATAGGGAGGGCAGGGAAGGCCTGGGTGTTTAGTGTGGCAACACTTGAAATTTGTAAAGCAAACAAGGAACCATCCCTCTGTTCTCCTTCTTTTAATGGTATTTCTTTGGGTACCTTTTATTTGGGTCCGGAACCTTCCACTAGATTGTTCATCCTGCATCCTGTGAAGTCATAGTTAGAAGCTGGAAGGGGCTCCTAGAGATGATCATATGGGGCCCAGTCCTACTGCATGATGGTTTCAAACCAGGGAGGCCTTCCAGCCATGTTAGTTACACGCAGAGCAGGAGTCAGGACTCTGGGGTCCCAGCCCCGGCTCTGTCTTTGGATCAGGGCCCTTTTAATAGAAACCGGTGGATGCCCCCAGTTGTAAAGTGTGAAAGGCAAGTTTGACTCACCAAGGTGTCCACAAGTGTGCACTTTGGATTCAGAAGGCTGGAGAACAAACCATTTGCTGGTGGCCTAGAGTTTGGCCCCCAGAACTGCCCTGGTCACCCACAGGAGACTGCCCCAGAGTCCTTGCTGACCCGAACTCCTCTGATCGCACCTCTAGAGTCCTCCTGGGCTCATGGCCTTTTCTCTCCAGTGACACCCAGTGGCTGAGTCGAATCCAGATGGGCGGGTGGAACAGAGCATGCTGGACTGGGACTCGATCTGGCTACTGGTCCCAGCCCTGCCACCACCTCTGTGATCTTAAGCCAGTCACTTTCCCTCTCTGGGACTCAGTCTCTCCATCTTTTTTTTTTTTTTTTTTTTTTTTAAGAATTTATTTATTTGACAGAGAGAGACACAGTGAGAGAGGGAACACAAGCAGGGGGAGTGGGAGAGGGAGAAGCAGGCTTCCCGCTGAGCAGGGAGCCTGATGCGGGGGCTGGATCCCAGGACCCTGAGATCATGACCTGAGCTGAAGGCAGACGCTTAATGACTGAACCACCCAAGCGCCCCTCTTTAAATGGCTGGATGATCTCTGAAGTCCCTTCTGGCACGACTGCTCTCTGACTCTAATAAAGAGCCGGGATGTTGCTGGTGGTAAGCTTACACCGAATTTAGCGCCCCCGCTCCACCCCACAGCCTTGGGCTTTCGCTGCTGTTTATTAAATTTGTATTTATTTTTCACCCGGGGAGGGTTTTTTGATGAAAACCATCTCATTAGCGACAGGCAGCTGTGGCTGCTTTGGCGGCCGCCGCTCCAAGCGGGGGGGTCTGCGTCTCCCCGCAGCTGTCCCCAGTCTACGCCGGGAAGACCTGCGGCCTGTGCGGGAATTTCAACGGCAACAGGGGTGACGACTTCGTCACGCCCGCAGGCCTGGCGGAGCCCCTGGTGGAGGACTTCGGGAACGCCTGGAAGCTGCACGGGGACTGTGAAGACCTGCAGAAGCAGCACAGCGATCCGTGCAGCCTCAACCCGCGCCTGAGTATGCAAGCCCCGGGGGGTGGGGGTTGGGGGGGCAAGGGGGACCTCGCAGAGCCCCGAGGTCGCCCGGCTTCCAGTGCCTTCCATGGCACGGTGCACCCACTTTGGGGGGACCGGGGCACTTTGCTTTTACCATCAGCATTTGATTATCTGCGTCTGGGTCATTTATTCTTCCAAGTCCCTTGACGGGGCACCCCCCCCCCCCCCCCCGCCGTGGGCCGAACCCTGGGAAAGAAGAGAATGGTCCATGTTTCCTGTCCCTGGACTTTCTCAGTCTGTTGGCGCAGCAGCCACACAGACCCAGAATTAAATTATCGGGAGATAAATGCACTGGGGTGGCCATTTGCAGATTTATCTGTGGCAACATTTCAGGCCTGCATGGATTTCCCCCTTACCCAACCCATCCTGGAACTCTCTCCCTTCTGTCAGTGGACGTGCTCTGGAAATGCAGTTGGTTATGTATTTAAGCCAAACGTAATTAGGAAAGTTTATTGGCTGCAGAAGAAAAATCACAGTGCTTTCCTGAGGCACGGTAGGTTGTTTTGCAGGGAGTGCTGCCCAGCGAGGAACTGGTGGACGATCTCAGAGCGGGAGGGGTCCTGGCCCTCTGGGGGCGGGGCGCCGAGGGCGGGGGCGGGGCCCGGGCCAAGCCGCGCGCGGCTCTCTCTCCCGCCACAGCCAGGTTTGCGGAGGAGGCGTGCGCCCTGCTGACGTCCTCCAAGTTCGAGGCTTGCCACCAGGCCGTGAGCCCTCTGCCCTACGTGCAGAACTGCCGCTACGACGTCTGCTCCTGCTCCGACGGCAGAGACTGCCTTTGCAGCGCCGTGGCCAACTACGCCGCAGCCTGTTCCCGGAGAGGCGTGCACATCGGGTGGCGGGAGCCCAGCTTCTGTGGTGGGTGCCCTCCCTGCCCGCCAGTCCCCGCACAGCCCAGCCGAGCCCTCCTCGGGTGCCCTGCGCACGGCTCGTCCTTTTATAAGCACTGTCTCTGCATTACTGCATTCGGAACCGGGCCCAAGCGCATTTGGCAAGCCTGGGTCGTGAAAACTCTTCGTTTACAGCCGCTGTCGCCTTCCATCTCCAGCAAGACACGGTGGTGGGGACTGGCTCTTCCACAGGACAGTGTGATTACTGTGGCCTGTTCTAGGAGCGCGAGTTGCATCCCCCCTACCTCGAGGTCCAGAACCTTGGAGTCCTTGCCAAGCAGAAATTTCTTGTGGCTCCTGCCACCTAGTGTTCAATACATGTATGGCCAGGTTGAGGAGTAGAGTGGGTCCCAGATCCCAGGGGACATTATCTGCACCCCGGAGGGTCTCATGAAGGCAGTGGGGGGCGGGGGGCAATGCACGTACCAATCCTTCCTTATAACTCCAGGCAAACCATCAGTGGACTCCTGGCCCAAATCTCTGATAAAGTTGTGTAAGGTTGAATGACATCATTGTCCCCAGCT
Organism: Callorhinus ursinus; assembly: GCF_003265705.2. Classification (NCBI taxonomy): domain Eukaryota; kingdom Metazoa; phylum Chordata; class Mammalia; order Carnivora; family Otariidae; genus Callorhinus; species Callorhinus ursinus. The sequence goes on along the minus strand of NW_027397156.1, from coordinate 1,417,587 downwards.
GACTTTGGAGTCTCACTCTGCCATGTTAGATTTCTGCCACCAGAGCTGGTATCTGCTCCACATTCTGGTCCCTAGAGCGGCTAGATTGTGTTCACTTTGTTGTTGGTGGTGCTGCTCTGGGAACACGTGCTGGGTGGCCCAGCAGGGTCAGGCAATGCCAGTGGTGTAGAGCTGGAACCTTCTTCCATTTTGAACTGCTTCCCTACTAGGTGACTATCACACTGAATAAAAGGACACTTAGATTAAGGTAGGGGAAACCAAGGAAGGCTTTCTGGAGGCGGTGTACTTGACCAGGCTTTAAAAAGGCACCATCTTGGCAGAAAAGAGCTGTTCCACGGTGGGACAGTAGTAGTGATGTGTGGAGGTGAGGGGGATAGTCTGACAGGATGAGGTGTCATGAATATTCTGATTTTTACAGTGAAGTGGATGTGCTTGGAGATAAAAATGTCCATGGTCTTGGCAGAAGCAGGAAAATAGGAGCTCTGAGAAATGGTGAAAGGTCCTACTATCATATCATGTATTTGAAGAAAAGCTTAGGTAGGGGGCTCTAGAATGTCTAGAAGTGTTGGGGCCTAATGAGCGCCAACTCACGTTTGGAGTCTAAGCAAGGTCATAAAAAGAGGAGCAGAGGCAGAAGTGAGGAGGAAAGGGACCATGTGTATGCAGGCGTGTGGTTGTGCCTCACTGACGCTCTGGGCTCAGGACGCCACAGAGTCGTGGCCAGCAGCTGGAGGAGTGGAGTCTGAGGCCTCCCTGGACTGGGCCTGTGACTTCCCTGCTCTGCGGCCTTGAACTCTTCATCTCGCCCTCCACACCATAGTTTCCTCACTGGGGCTTGCTGTTTAGAAATTGGGCAAAGTAATGAGGAGTAATGAGGAGTAAATGGCATGCTGTTTGTGAATACGATTGTCTGCCATATTATGGTTTGGTTGTCCACCAACATTAGAAATTCTGTATTATCAGTGTGCTACAGCATCTGAAGGATTTCCTAATTTAGGACATTGTCCCATATGCTGAGGGCTTACTGACATATTCTGTAATCTCGAAAGAGCCACTGTCCTTCACCTTCATGGAGAACAGAACAGGAGGGAACAGGCTGATATTTGGTTAGGGAGGCAAAAAATGTGTGGGTGGGGGTGGGAAGGAGTTTTCTGTATCTATGGGCTTATGTGGAGGTGAACCAGAGAAAAAGTTGGCCAGAGGGCCCTGGAGGCCTGAACCTAAGGAGGATGGGCATTTTCCTCCTGAAAAATGAACAGAGCTCCCTAAACCACTAACTCCATCCTTAAGAAGAGCCCACACCAACTGGGGACGCTCAGGGAGCAAAGACTGATCACGTAGCTACTCTGTGGGATGCTGGGAGGAGCCCTGGGAGAAGTACACACATTTTTGTTTTTCTTGTAACTTGACAAGAGCTTGGGCTCCTTGCTGGCAGGGACCAAGTCTGACCATTTCTGCATCCGTGAGCCTAGCACAGCCCCTGGTACACAGTGGGCACACAGTAAAGATCTGTTAAGCTGAGGTATACACTGCTTCTTCTAGGGAAGAAGGCCAAAGGAGAAATGTCATAGGGCTCTAAGCCAGCTCTGGAGATAGTCTGTCAGAGAAAACAAGCTCTCAGCTCCAACTGCTCCTTAATGGGCGAAAGTGACCTTATTGTCAGAGGTTCAATGGATTGAAAGCAAGTTGCATCCTTATAACCCAACACGCCCCATCTTAACCCACCGTGCTCTAAATATTCATCCACAGACCCAGCCTCTCTGCTAGTTCAGAGAAAAATCCATGTCTAATATGGAGACAGAGCCCCCTCCCTTCTCAGCTGCACTCAAACACCAAACCCTGAGCAGTTGCAGGAGGCAGAGGCTGCAGGGGCTCCCCAGATGCTCCCATGCCTGTGTCCAGGGTCCGTGGCCTGATCTTCCTTTTACAGCTTCTGTGACACATGCTGCCCGTGGGTTCCTACTGTAGAAATGGATTCTAAGAGAGAGGGAAGGATTCCAGTGGTCTCAGGAGGAGTGTCCTCAGAGTGAGGCTCTCATTTCCTGTACGCAGCAGATGAGCAATGGGAATGGGCATTTTCCCGCACCCCGCAGTAAAGAATTTCATCATTGGGGTGCTCCCGGGAGTACACGTGTTGGCCAGAACCCAGGAGTGCCAGGGCACTTCTTAGACCTAGGCCTTTCTCTGGAATGCCCCTCCCTTCTGGAGCCTGCAGAGCTGGGGCTGTGTTTCCCCAGTCATCATAGTGATAAAGTAGCAGTGACCATGTACCACGGACCTTGTTCGCTCACTCAGCCTTCACAACAAGCCAAGTGGGTATGAGTCTCTTCCAGCTAGGAAACTGCTCAAGGTCGTGCAGTAACTAATAGCAGAACTGGGGCTCAGACCCAGGAGTTTGGGAGACAGAGCTCATCTATTTCCCTGGGTTGCCACTTGGCCCCATGTCCTCTTGGATCTTGGACGCTGTTCTATCTCTCTGTGGGAGGCCAGGGAGAGTGAGGGTAGTGGGGAGGCATGGGGCCTGCTTTGCTGGGGCAGATTCAAGGGTGGCCCTGCTCTTTGTGGCTGTTCCTTAGGGGCAGTTTCCCTTTTAGAGCATAATGGTGAAGAGCATGAGCTTTTGGGTCAGGGAGAACTGGGTTCAAATCCTGCCTCTGCTTCTGCCTGGGAGGCAGGATCTTGACAAGTCACTCAGCTTACACTGAGTTTTCTTCCCTGGAGAAACGGGGCCAGGAGATCCAGCTCAGTGAGAGGCGTAAAAGGCATAAAAGCTGTGTGAAGAGCCGGGTAGGTGCTAAATTAATTATCAGCATCCAGGGAGAAATGCCCTTGCCTGCCGCTCTCAGTTCTTTTTAATATTCACAGTATCAACATCCCCCCGATTTCTACACGTCCCAGGCTTCAAGGATTCAGAGACCGCTAAGGCTGGAGCCCTCGGGTTCAGCAGAGGGGAAACCGTGTTATTATCAGAGACATTTGCCAGCCTGAAAAAGCGGTTTTGCTCAGAGTGGGAAAGGAAGGTGGTGACCGTATAGATATAATTGGGGTCCCAGCTGCAAGGGGGTGGCACCCCAGGTCCCAGAACCCTAGTCCTTGGCATCTGCATGTTTCCACACTTCCACTGAGGCCTTCCTCCCCTTCCGCCTCTCCCAGCGCTGAGCTGCCCACAGGGCCAGGTGTACCTGCAGTGTGGGACCCCCTGCAACATGACCTGCCGCTCCCTTTCTTACCCGGATGAGGGCTGCGACGAGGTCTGCTTGGAAGGCTGCTTCTGCCCCCCAGGGCTGTACCTGGACGAGAGAGGAGACTGTGTGCCCAAGGCCCAGTGCCCCTGCTACTATGATGGCGAGATCTTTCAGCCCGAAGACATCTTCTCGAACCATCACACCATGTGGTAAGTGTGAGCAGCAGGACTGCGGATCCCAGGAGCGGCAGAGCTTGGAAGGGAAATGGTCCTCCAGGTCCTTCACTTCTTGGGTGGGAAACTGAGGCCCAGGAAGGGAAGGGACTTGTCCAAAGTCACACAGCAAGTCAGAAGCAAAGCTGGGATTTCACCCAGCTCGAATGACTTCCTTACCTCTTGGGGACCTAGAACAGGCTGCTGGTAGGACTCCTTCGGCTTCATTGCCAACTCCCATTTGCCTGCACTAGGCCTCAGCTTCCTCTTTTGAGAACAGTAAATGGAGGCTTCCCTGTCCTTCCCTCCAGCCTCCTGGCGGTGTTCTCAGGCAGAGAACAAGAGACCATGGCAGTTTTGCTATCCTGACCTGCTTTGTGCACTGCCCTGAGAAATAGCTCCCACCACACGGGCTTCTTGCGGCCCTTTGCCTGGGGCCTCGGTCACAGTCAGTTCCAGAAGGGCCATCACGGTCATAGGAGAAACTGGTAACACAGCGTTTGTTGGGCAAACACTTCCTTGGCACGTGCTCTGCCCTGGGTGCTGGCCTAGAGGCTGGTGATCCAAAGGTGAACAAGACACAGTGTGAGCCCCAAGGAAGCGGACGGCCTACTAGGGAGACCAATTAAAATGTCTTGATCCTGGAATATTTGTCATAAAAGGAGAGAGAATAGTGTGAGGAGCCCTAAGGCATCCACCCCCAGCATCAGCGATGAATCAGCACTTTGCCAACCTTATTTTATGTATCCCCACCTCCCCTTTTTGGATGGAATAAAGAAAATCTCAGCTATAATGTCATTTCATCTGAAAATGTTTCAGTCTGTATTTCTAACAGACAAGCACTTAAAAAAAACCAAATGTAACCGTAATATCATTATTAAGCTAAGCGTTAACAGTAATTCCTGATAACACCTAATATTCCAAGCATGTTCACTTTTCCCTGACCATCTCAAAATGTCTTTTTATATATAATTGGTGTGTTCAAATCAAAGCCCAAACAAGGTCTGGTCACTGCATTTGGTATGAAGCTTTTCCTCTTCACTTAGTAAGATAAATTTGCAGTCCTTCCCAACCTCTTGTGCCCAAAGCATGTTGTTCACACTTAGAGTACAACAGTGGTTGTCCCTGGACTTGGATTTCAGCACAGTGTGTTCTAGCTCCCGTCTGGACCGTGACCTCCCCAAGAGTAGAGACCATATCTCAGGCCCCGATCCCCAGCACCTGACACACTTCTGGCAGAAGATAGGTACGGTCAGTGTTTCCTGAGATGAAAGAACTATTATGTTTGGTAGACTCGCCATTTCGTAGACATAAAAAATCTCTACTCATTCAGAAAAGGGCAGTTTGTTTCCAGTTGGAGAAGACTCAGTGCAGGAGGTAGCTTTGGGTTTGGGGAGGATCCTAGCAGTGGGCGTGGGGTGGGCCCATGCCCAGGAACTAAAACATACAGAGAGTCCCCACCCATCCCCAAGGTAAGTCCTCTGTCAGAGCATGTGTTGCATGAAGGGAAGAGAAGCTTGGAGGGATGTTGAGGGTCTTTGAAAGGCAGGGTGAGGACTTGAGCAGTAGGCAGGGAGGACCTCTGAGGTGTTGAACAGAGAGCAGACACCAAGCATCAAAGCATTCTGGAAGCTGCGTGAGGCATGAAGGCAGGGAGATCAGCTGTGGGAAGAAGTTGACACAGTCTGGTCAAAAGGTGCTAAGGCCCTGGGCCACTACCAGTGGTGGAAATGGAGTGAGGGACAGACGCCAGAGACCTTGGGATGTAAACAGACTGGGGGCCTGTGTTGGGGGGATGAGGTTTGCTGAAGATGGCCCTGGGGCTCTGAACCAGAAGGGAGGACAGGAAGAGCAAGGGGGCTCCTCATTGGTAGAGGGAAGATGATGCGTTTGGTCTTGGCCCAGATGATTAAGTTACCAAGAGGGCATATTGGTGAGTGAATGGAGTCACTGGAATGATGGGTGTGGGTGGAATGTGAGGCTGGACGAGATTTGTGTGGAGGTAGGGGGAGAGCCATGGGAGTAGCAAGGCTCACGGAGGGCATGGGCCGAGGAGCAGGAAAGGGGACTGAGTCCAGAGCTTGGGGGGGGGATGTTCAGAGGGCCAGGGGAGGAGAACAAGGACCCCGTGAGAGAAACCAAAGGAAAAAGGCCAGCAGAAAGGCATAACTAGGGCAGAGCCGTATTGTGGAGGGGAAGGGCGCAGGGGAGTAATAACATCTGTTGGTTTGAGCGTCGGGCCTTCGCCCAGTGGTCGTTTTACTGCAGTTGTCTGGCTATGATTTTTAGGGTGTTTCTCTCTGGGACCTTAAAACAATGCTGTTAGGAGGCAAGCATTGCTTTTTTAAGTAAGGAATTTGAGGCTTAGAGAGATTATCGCTTTCCCAAATCATCTAGTGAGCGATAAAACCCAGGGACTCTTGAACTCTTCATGTTCCACGGAGAGTAGGCTGTTGAATTTGGCGACAGAAGGTCATGGTGGCCGCCATGTTGCAGTAGCGTGGTGAGGAAAGCAGCCAGAGGGTAGGAGGCTGGGAGGACTTGGAGGGCAGCGAGTGCCCCTGGTCGTTTTACCACATCGGGGGCACCAGGAAGGTGGGAGATGAGGTGCAGCGCCCGAGTGAAGAGCCCTGGCTTCGGGCTGTCTTCGGGATTTGCACATCAGTGACCTCTCCATGATGTGGAAACCTCCTCTTCCCAGTATCTCCTTCAGGCACCAGGGCTGAAAGCTAGTGGCCATCCTGTCTCTCCACTTCATTTAGAAAACGGGACTTCCGGAGAGTGGGAGCCAGCGGGAACTCAGGGCCTGTTTGTGGCTCTTTAGTTTTACTCTTTAGATGATACACTGCAGAATGAGCCCTGCGGGGCACATGCTGGGGATGTCCACAACGGGTGGTAGGGAGTGCAAACCCCTGTGGCTAGTGAGTGTCTTCGGGCCATTTGGTTGGTCATCGAACAGCCTTCACAGCAGAGGTCTTGCTCTCTTGCAAAGCCAAGGTCTGGGCCAGGAGTTGATTATAAACTTATCTGCAAGGTTTTTCTTTTCTTCTTTCTAAAAATAAAATTAAGCTTTTTAAAAAAGATTTATTTGTTTGAGAGAGAGAGTAAGAGAGAGAGAGCATGAGTGGGGAGGGAAGGAGAGAAAGAAACAGGCTCCCCGCTGAGCAAGGAGCCCAACGGCAAGCTCAGTCCCAGGACCCTGGGATCACGACCTGAGCTGAAGGCAGATGCTTAACTGACTGAGCCACCCAGGCGTCCCCAAAAGTAAGCTTTTGGGTCACATCTAAATGACAGACCGTGACATTTGGGGGAGGATATCTTTAAATCGGGTGTTAGTTAAAAACCAGAGGGCACAGTTTCTGTATGTGCCCAGAGATGGAAGGGCTGATTCTCTTGCTCATTCAATTAAAAATTAATTGAACAGCATTCACATTAAAAATGTTCAAAATCATTACAGCCAGAGAAATACAAATTAAAACAATTAGTGTTACCTCATATCTATTAGAGTGGAAAATTTTGAAATCTGTATAATGCCAAGTGTTGGCAGGGCTGTGGAAAAGGGGCCCTCGATCTGCTACTGGTGGGACACACACTTTTCAGATAACCCAGTATCTTTCCAAAACCAAGATCTGATTACGTCACACCCCTGCTTGGAATTCTTAATAGCTCCCCTTCAGGAGACCTCAGGATAGAGACCAAATCCCTAAGATGGCCTCCTAGGTCCCATGCACTTGGACCCCTGCCTACCTCTCCCCTCTCCAGCCCCCGGCCTCCTTTAATCTGGAAGGTGCCTTGCTCCTTTCAAGTGCGAGGTCAGTTGCCCCCAGGAGAGCAGTTGGCACAGTTTATGCAAATTAGATATCCACATTTGATAGTCCCACAGTTCCATTCTTGGGCATATATACTAAAGAAATTCTCACATGGGCTCTTAAGAGCATGTGTATGAAGATGTTAATCACAGCTTTGTTTCTGGTGGCAAGGAGCCGGTGATAATCTCTGTCCATCCCTGGGAGGGTAAGTCCTTAAAATGCAGTGGATGCACACTATAGAGGGTTGTGCAACCCAGAAGGCTCCTGGCAAGTAGGTATGTATTAGCAGGATTGAATCTTTTTTTTTTTTTTTTTTTAAGAGAGAGAGCGAGCAGGGGAGGGGCAGAGGAAGAGAGATAATATTAAGTAGGCTCCACGCTCAGTGCAGAGCCCTACACGGAGCTTGATCTCATGACCCTGAGATCATGACCTGAGCCGAAATCAAGAGTCAGATGTTTAACCAACGGAGCCACCCAGGTGCCCTGGCAGGGTTGAATCTTAAACACATGGTGCTAAAGAAAACAGCCAAACAGAGTGTGATATATAAGATAATACTGCTTACATAAATTAAACATACATGTGTGCAAAATAAACACATATTTTATAAGAATACACTCAGGCAGATATACATTAAACAGAATAAGATTGCATTAGTTTTCTTTATTTATTGCTGCATAAAACAATTAACCCCAAATGTAGCAGCTTCAAGCAATGAACATGTATAATCTCACCCAGTTTCTAAGGGTCAGGACTCTGGGAGCAGCTTGGTTAGGTGGCTTGGCTCGAGTTGGCGCATAAGGCCGGAGTCGTCTGGAGACTTGAGTGGCGCTGGAGGGTCCATTCCCAGCTCATTCGCACAGCTTTTGCCCCGTGGACCTCTCCACTGGGTGGCTTGTGAACTAGTTGCCCCAGAATGAGTAAGCCAAGAGAGAGCACCAAGACAGAAACTGCAGTCTTTCATCACCTAATCTTAGGCGACATGTGGTATGTCACTGTTACCACATCCTGTTGGTCACATCGACCAACCTTGGTGCAACGGAGATAACACAGTGTGAACACCAGGATGTGGGGATCACTGGGGGCCATTTAGGAGACCAGATATCATAAAAATAGTTGTGCATGTGAGGGGAGGGGATTGGGATTGGAGGAGAGGAAGGAAAGAATATAAAAAATATATTGAATACTTTATGCAAAGCCTTATGCCAGCTGCTGAGGAGATAATGGGCAAGACCAGTCATGGCTTCTACCCTCTTAGATCTTATAGTCCAGTGACAGAGAGAGAGAAGTTAGCCAAATAATAACTCAATACATGCAAAGGCACAAGCGGGGGAGGAACAGCAGTACGTGGTCCATGAATGCTTGACATGGGCTAGAGAAAGGGTAGGCAGGGGTCTGAGTGCATGGGGCCTGGGAGGTCCTCTTAGGGATTTGGTCTCTATCCTCAGGCCTCCTGAGTGGAAGCTACTGAAGGAATCTGAGCAGGGATGTGACATAATCAACTTCAGGTTTTGGAAAGATACTTGGGCTGCCAAGAGAAGTGTGTTTGGAGAGAGGCAAGCATAGGTGCAGGGACATCCATCAGGATGTTTTTGCCTCGTCCAGGTGGGAAGTGGCAGTGGCTCGAGAAGTGGATATGAGTGCCGGAGATATTTTGGAGACAAAGTCCAAGGGCTGGGTGATGGCCAGACGTAGGGGGTGGGAAGAAGGCAGGGTCAGGGCTGACCCCTCATTTGCTGGTTTGTGAAACTGGGTGGATGGTGGTATCATTCAATGAATCGGAGCCCTGGAGGAGGACTGGTTTTGGTGCAGGGGATCATGAGGTCAGTTTTGGACATACTGGGTTTGAAGTCTTTGAGACACCAAGATGGCGATCATGTAAGTGCTTGCACGTATGGATCTCGGGTTCAAGGGGGAGACCCCAGCGGCTGATGTGAATGTGCGAGTCATCTCTGTCATAGAAGCTGAGGGTGTGGATGACGGCACAGGGTGAGAAGAGAGAGCCGAGGGAGGAGCCAGCAGGGGGGTGAGACTGAAGGAGCAACCAGGAAGGTAGGAGAAAACAGAGAGAGATTTTTTCTTTTCCTAGAAGAGCAGAATAGTCACAGTGATGAAACATGTGGAAAAGGATCAGGTAAGGAAAGAACTGAAGACATTCCATTAGGTTTGGTAACATGGAGGCCACTGGGAGGCTCAGCAGCTTGCATTTCCGTCGCGTTACGAGACTGCCTGAGTTGGAGGGGGCAGAGGGTGAGCGGGAGGCGAGGAGAAGGAGCCGGCCAGGATCCCAGGGTCGCCACTCTTGCAAAGCTGGCCTCTGACCTTCCCCTCTGCAGTTACTGTGAGGATGGCTTCATGCACTGCACCACGAGCGGAGCCCCAGGCAGCCTGCTGCCCAACACCGTGCTCAGCAGTCCCCTGTCTCACCGCAGTGAGTACAGCCCCCCGGAAGGGCTCCCCACCTCCCCGCTGGGCTGCTCTGGCCCATGTGCATGTGCGCATGTGTTCGGGCGCGTGTCGGGACTGACACAATGCTGTTTGTGTGACTGATTCTCAGGCCTTGATGTGCCTTTGCATGTGTATATCCAAATTTTTGAGGCAAGGAGGAATTTTAGGGGAAAAGATTCAGTTATCTGCAAGATGGACTCAGTGGGACTTCCGTTTTGCCCACAGTGACCTTAACCTAGTGAGCAGCTGTAAGTTGGTTGCCTTGATTGTAGTGAAGACCACCCTCCTTCCTTGGCTTCTTTTTACCCAGGGACATTCTGACAAGGATATCTATCTATCTATCTATCTATCTATCTATCTATCTATCTATCTATCATCTATCTATAGATCTATCATCTATCTATCATCTATTCATCTAATCATTTTAATTGATTTTTATTCATCGTGATAAGTGCACTCTTTAATTTCCATCCCCTCTTTCCCCCGTGTCCCCACCCACCTCCACCCTGGTAACCAGCGGTTTGTTCTCTAGAGTTAAGAGTCTGTTTCTTAGTTTCTCTCTCTTTTTCCCCTGTGCTACTTTGTTTTGTTTCTTAAATTCCACATATGAATGAAATCATATGGTATTTGTCTTTCTCTGACTGATTTTCCTTAACATTATACTCTCTAGCTCCATCCATGTTGTTGCAAATGGCCAGATTTCATTCTTTTTATAACTGAATAATATTCCACTGTGTGTGTATGTATATATATATATATATATATATATGTACCACACACATATATATATACCACACACATATATATACCACATCTTTATCCATTCATCTGTCAATGGATACTTGGACTGCTTCCATAGTGGGGTTACTGAAAATAATGCTACAGTAAATATAGGGGTGCGTGTTTCTTTTTAAAGTAGTGTTTTTATCTTCATTGGGTAAATACCAAGTAGTGGAATTATTGGTAATTCTATTTTTAATTTTTTTGAGGTACCTCCACACTGTTTTCCAGAGTGGCTGCACCAGTTTGCATTCCCACCAACAGTGCTAGAGGGTTCCCCTTTTTCTGCATCCTCACCAACACTTGTTGTTTCTTGTGTTGTTCATTTTAGCCATTCTGACAGGTATGAGGTGATATCTCATTGTAGTTTTGATTTGCATTTCCCTGATGATGAGTGATGTTGAGCATCTTTTCACGTGTGTGTTGGCCATCTGGATGTCTTCTTTGGAGAAATGTCTGTTCATGTCTTCTACCCATATTTTAATTGGATTATTTGTTTCTTGGGTGTTGAGTTGTGTAAGTTCTTTATATATTTTGGATACTAACCCTTCATCAGATATGTCATTTGCAAATATCTTCTCCCATTCAGTAGGTTGCCTTTTAGTTTTGTTGATTGTTTCCTGCACTGTGCAGAAGCTTTTTATTTTGATGTAGTCCCAATAGGTCATTTTAACTTTTGTTTCTCTTGCCTCAGGAGACCTAACTAGAAAAAAGTTGCTACAGCCGATGTCAGAGAGATTACTGCCTGTGCTCTCTTCTAGAATTTTTATGGTTTCAGATCTCACATTTAGGTCTTTAATGACAAGGACACCTGTTTAGAAAGCTTTTCAGATGGATTTGAATGCAGGGATCTTGGACCCTTTGTTCTCAGTTTGAAGGTCCTAATAGTTGCTACACTGTTTAAGGACAAGACACAGAAGGGAGAAGGGGCTGGCCTGGCACTGGTGGGACCATATTCACGTTTATGATCAAGGAGAACTAATTGGCTTCCAGATGGAGCCTTGCTTGGAAAAGACTATCCCAGTAGAGGGAGAGGGATGATTTTAGACAGATACATGGGCTATTTTCAACCGCCAGCTTGACCACCTCTCTCTGCTTTTCTCTTCCCTCAAGACCCCATCTCTCTAAGTGACCCAGATGTGTGCTCTGTATTTGTTCTCCAGTTTGCCCTGGGAGAGAAGTCAGGATGCCCCATGTGACTGCTTGGGGAGTATCTCTCAGCCTTAAGCTGGGGCAAGATCCCAAGCACGTGGACGGCTCAGAAGTTGAAATCAGAACTTGCAACCTTGTCTCTTTCTTTCAGGCTGCCATAGCAAAATACCACAGACTAGGTGGTTTAAGTGTGAGAAATACAGATTTCTGTATTTCTGTATTTGTCTTGTAAATGCACTTCTCACAGTTATGGAGCCTGGAAGTCCAAGGTCAAGGTGCTAGCAGGGTCCCGGTGAGGGTTGCAGACTTCTCAGTGTCCTCATAGGGCGAGAGGGGCTGGCAGCTCGGTGGGCTCTCTTCATCAGAGCATGAATCCCATCTGTGAGGGCTCTACCCTTATGGCCCCCATCATTTCCCAAAGGGCTCACTTCCTATCATCACTACCTTTGGGGTCAACACGTGAATTTTGAGGGGGCAGGACATTCAGTCCACAGTAGACCTGAGAGGGTCACTAAGTCCTTCTGTCCCTCTCTCCGACGGTTGCTTGTGTCACCACCCTCTTGGCTGTTTTCTAGCCTATAGTCCCTGGAAGGTGCTTTTTAAAATTTATTATGTGTGTATGTATGTATGTATGTGTGTATGTCAGGAAGCTCCTAGAATTTTGTGCAATTTGGAAGGTCCACTTAGTCTTTCAGGTTATCAGCTTCTTAACAAAAGTTTCTGTTTAAAAGTAAGGCTGGAACTTGTCCACAGGAGATAGTAAGTGCTCTATATAGTCAGATATAAATGCTGTGAGGTGCATCTGGGTTTTTGAAAGGAAAGTGCTGTGGCAATCCTCCTGTCATCATTTATTCAGTCATTGTTACCCACCAACTGTCGGGAAGTAGGATACATCCATGTACAAAAGAGACAAAACCCCTGCTTTCAGGGCGCCTGGGTGGCTCAGTCGGTTAAGTGTCTGCCTTCGGCTCAGGTCATGATCTCAGGGTCCTGGGATAGAGTCCCACGTCCCCCTGCTCAGTGGGGAGCCTGCTTCTCCCTCTGCCTCTGCCTCTCCTCCTGCTTGTGCTTGCTCTCTCTCTTTCTCTCTCTAATAAATAAATAAAGTCTTAAAAAAAAACCCTGCTTTCATGGAACATATATTCTGGTATTCTAGTGGGGGTGGTGGGCAATGAACAAATAAGTAAAATAGATAGTATATCAGAAGGTAGCATTAGAGGTGATCAGATGGAGGATGACAAAGCAGAGACGGCAGGGAGGAGTGTGGAGAGACAGAGTGTAGCAAATTGAAACAGAACAAATGGAGTGGACAGTGGCTGGGCAGAGGATGACATGGAAGCAAAGTCCACCTTAAAGATTTTGTGGCTAAATTAGTTGTGACCATTTTATGAATGGTCCAGCTGGGGCCCACAAAGTTTCCTTTTTAGCACCCAAACACAGGTCCTTTAAAGCCTAGGTCTGGACATTTCCACAGTACATCCTGATTTAATGCAACCTGCTGCGGTAGGTTCAAGGGGAATGAGGAGCGGGATGACATGGGATGCAGAGGGCAGGAGGGATGCCTTCGACCTAGGCAAAGGTCAGGGGCTCAGATGAGTAGATGAGGCGGCCATCCAGTCTCACAGGGGGATCCTGGCTCAGGGCGAGGCCCACTGGAGCACCTGATCCCAGGGAGTGGGCGGCTGGGTCTCTCGAAGCGAGTGGCTGCCCCGGGGGGTGGGGGGACCAAGGACAGTGTGGACGGGAGATGCATCGACTCTTTTACTTTCTTCTACCTCCAAGGCAAAAGGAGCCTGTCCTGCCGGCCTCCCATGGTCAAGTTGGTGTGTCCTGCTGATAACCCGAGAGCTGAAGGGCTCGAGTGTGCCAAAACCTGCCAGAACTATGACCTGCAGTGCATGAGCACAGGCTGCGTCTCTGGCTGCCTCTGTCCCCCGGGCATGGTAAGCCACCGGAGCCACAGAGGGTGGGCAGCCTTGCATTTCCCTGTGGGCTAAGCAGCGGGGAGGTGGCTTGGGAGCAGAGAGAGGAAGAAACAGGAGCTGAGCAAGAATGGTAACGGGGCGGAGGTGGTGATGGGGGCACGGGTGGGGGACTTCTTCCAGTCTTCTGTGGCTGACTCAGCCACCACAGCCGGGAAGGGAGATGGTGGGAAAGGGTCTGGACTCCATCCTGATGAAATCTGACAAAAACACAGGAACTTTGTGCACAGACGTGCCACAGGAAGCAAAGCGAGTATTTCCAGAAAATACTTAACCATGAAAACAGGTATTTCCCTTGGAATTTTCCCAAGGGCTGCTGCATTCCCCATATGAAGAGGAGAGGGCACACATATATTTGCATATTATTTGCATATATGCGTAGAACTTTCTATTGCAAGAGAAGATGTTGATTGATGTTGCTGCCGCTTCACCAGCAAGGACCAGCCCCAGGCTCTTCCCCTCATTGAGTCTGGTTTTCCTCATCTGTGAAGTGAGTCACGAGGTCCTGGCCAGTTCTTAAAAGACACACAGCCTGTGGCTAGCAGTTCCTGGGATGACTTGCATCGTCCAAGGCATGCTGGGTTGCCACCACCTGGTTCTAGATGGCTGCTGGTGCGGGGCCCAGGCTCCTTAGCTCCCTGCCAAGCCTGCATGTGGCCCAGTTTTGTACACATATATTACTGTTACCCCCCTACCCGCAGTGAAAGTTACCCACCGTCAACGAGGGTCCAGAAGCAGGTGTCTGCGGTAGCCTAACGCTTTGTCTCAGGGTCTGTACCATTCCTCTCACTTCGCTTCATCACAAAGGCATTTTATCCTCTCACATCATCACCAGAAGAAGGGTGAGCGGGTAGAGTAAGATACTTAGAGAGACCACATCCATATCCCTTTTCTTATGGTATAGTGTTATAATTGTTTTAGTTATTGCTGTTAATCTCTTATGTGCCTGATTTACAAATTAAACTTTATCATAGGAATGGGTGTATAGGGAAAAAAACAGCATATATGGGGCTTGGTCCTATCTGCGATTTTAAGCATCTACTGGGGGTGTTGAAATGTGTCCCTGTGGATAAGGGGGGGGATGACTGCATACATAGGTTATTCTTGTCACCCTGAAGGGTGTAACTTCTGGGTTTTTCTGTTTCAAAAGCATCATGTCTTCTTGCTTTCCTTGAATCTGATTCCCCAATACCCACCCAAAGTGAGTAGTGTGGGGCTGGGGCAGGAGTTGTAGAGGCCAAAACAGGAGGGGGCAGGATGGCTCTCCTATATGACTGTACAGGGCGTGAGTGATGCCCAGGCCTTGGCTTGAGGGGCGGGGTCCTGGGCGGTGGGAGCTGCCAATATCCTGCAGAGGGAACTGGGACCCATCACCGATGGCCCTCAGGCAGGCTGCGCGTTGGGGTTTGTGCAGGGCACTCGATTTCTCTCCTTCCCCTCCAGCCCTCCTCCAAGACAGAGAGACTAGCTCTTCATTCTCCCTGGGATCTTCCCCTCTGCCTTAGTCTCTGACAATTCTGAACTGTCTTTTCTAATGGGGGAGCTAGAGATTGGCCTGGGAGCACCCCCACCTGGAAGGTCTTGTTTGGTGCCTTCGCAGGAGGGGGCCATTCAAGGAGGCTAAATAAGGAGGACAGACTCAGAGCTGGCTAGGGGCAAGAAAAATAGGATGGGGGAGAGGAAGATTCTGTATTGCTCTTTTTACCCTGAGGGCCTCTTATTTGACTGTCCTTTCACTGTACCTGGAGGAGAAATTCTCCAGACATCAGAGAAGCCTCTGGCAAGAAAAGGGGCATCACTCAGGGGATTATGTCAGCATCAGAGACTCTTAGATAAACCTTTTTTTTTTTTTTCAATGAAGTAAACAGGACAGATCATCTTAGATAACAACCACAACAGCTGCATCATGGTCCCAAATCCCCAGTGGAGAGTGAGACCTCATGCATAGGATGTGGGCACACCATCAGGAGCTCCCTGGCATTCCCAAAGTGCTTGGCGCGCACTCTGAGGACAGTCTTTAGGTATCTGTCATACGATGAGGTGACTCTAACCTCAACCGCAGGGGATTCTAAGCTCAAAAGCTCAGAGTGGAAGAGGTTGAGTTCTTTTTACAACTGCTTCATTAGGATGCCGATGGAGGTGCAAATCGTTGAGGCCGGATTCAGCAGAGCAGAGAAGTCCGTGATGTATGCGGTGCTCAGTGTGCAGGCTACTGCACCAGACACGTATTCCTGGCCACAGCGCAAAGACAAAGGAGCTGTTTGGGCCCGCAGTGTAGACATCCTACCGAGGGGTGTTTCTCTGTGCGGCCTGTCCCCAGGGAGAGGTGTGAGGATGTGGCATGGGACCGAGGGTTTGGGGGAGGAGGTTGGGGATTCTTCATTCTGTGCACTTGAGCGGGGGCCAGGATGGGGTAGGGTGGGGGAGGAGCTCTTTGCTGGGGGGCAGATCTAGGGGAGCAGAAAGAGCACTTGAGTAGGAACAGGGTAGGGGGCCGAGCTCTCTGTTCAGGCTTCACTCGCCCTTGGGTGAGCGTTTGTTCTTTTTCTGAGCCTCAGTTGCCTTATCTGTGACATGGGCACATAATTCTTGTTCTGTCTTCATCACGTGTTGGCTGCGGGCCCAAAGGGGTTGTAGGTGAAAGTGCTTACAGAATCATAGGGATAGCTTTGATTCTTTTCGTAAATAATCAAGGCTCAGTCTCAGAGGCTCTGCTGACCTCCTTCTGTCCACAGGAGAGATCTGTGAAGGGCCTATTTTCTTACATTTTCGATCTGTCGTGGACCAAAGCTTTTGTAAATACAATAGAAACAAATGATCGGAAAAAAAGAAACAAAAAGCAAGGACATACGAAATATGAGCCTCCCCCCATTTTTATTAGATTCAGATGTGATGTATTACTCAGGCCAATTGCCGTATGATTGTCCCAGCACCTAATCCTTTTACATACTCACATCATCACAGACCGACACTGGCCAGGGGACCATGCTTTGAGCAGCACTGCTCTTGGTTGAGGACTGCCTCTCCCCATATAAGGAAGGCATCACTCAGCGTCCACTGTAAGGCCAGCAGGAACTGTCTGAAAATGTTGGGAATGGATTGGGGGTCCCTCCTCTTTGCAGTTTGTGCCAGGCCTGGCACATGCTGAGAGATGGGGTTTCCTGGCCACTTCATCTGCTCCTTCTGCTGGTGCAGAGGTCTCCTTGAATGGAACAAAGTCGGGGGGATGCCTTCGATATGTGGCCAGTGCCGCCCTCCCTGATAAATGGTTGGTGGAGAGGCTGCATGGAAAAGGCACTGACTTGGAGTTCCGTCCTTCCGGGTGTGAATCCTGACTCCTGACATTTACTTAACGGAGTAGCAAGTCATTGAGTCTGATTTTTCTCATCTGTAAAACTGTGTTAGGAGGGCGGTTGGGAGGACTGGCGGTGACAGTGGCAGGGCCATGGAAGTCGCTTAATAAGTGGTACTTTGATGACTGCTGTTAGAAGCTTGGGGAGGAAAACCATGAATCATATTATGAACAGAGAGATGCTATAGGAAATCAGCACACACTGGGAGCAATTTTAAGACCTCAGTGTCCACATTCGGAGGCCCATGAGATCAATCAAATAAGGGGGTTGCTTTAGAAAAATTTCTTTTTCTTTAGTTCAAAAATTGAGTGAATTTGCCTTTGTTAGAATATTACCCACTTTTACCACGAGGTGACAGCAAAGCACAACCCACTGCCTAGCTCACTCATTCCAGCCACCCTGTTAATTCTCTTCAGGAACAGTATTCATTGGTGAAGTGAGAAGCCCTAAGGACTCATGATTTCTGCCCCTTCTATCACATGGGAGTCTGAAGAAAGAAAGGAACCAGAACCACTCAAGGCTACATAGTTCTATAGTGGAAATTCTGGTTTCCTGAGTCCCAGACTGGGCTCTTTCAGCTCTATTTGCCTCCCTCCCTCCAGCGAGGTGGTCGTGGAAAGTGTTGCGCCCCTGTTTGGGGGACGCTCACTTACCCTCTGAAATCTGGTAGTGACACTTTCCTAGCTGGTACCTAGTTCAGCTGCTACGAGGAAGCCCTTGGCCGCTGGGAAACATGTTCATCTCTCTGGTCCTTTGATGCCTGGTTTTCTCACTGACCCAATATGAAGAATAAAAAGACTCTGGCATTGGTTTTTTGAAATGTGGAGTTTGGGGCTCTGGGGCCCATCCAGGGTGGGCCTCACATGTGGGCACTATAAATCCTATGAGATGTAATTTTAAAAGGCCCCACAGCCTTTCTGTCTCAAAAATATCTCTGACTCCTTATATGATTGGTCACCTAATCAGATTTACTGACATATAATGAGCACAAATTCATTTTGGTTAACAAGAGTTTTAGAAAGCTTACAGACTTATAAATCCTCATAGGAAGTCATTCGCCCCTTAGTATGAATTATTGAATCAGATTCTTTCCTCCTTAACAAACATCTAGTTGAAATCAGCTGCGTGGAGCTGGAAGTGTTGATGGGGTAGGGAGAATGAACAGAGGATAGTTGGAAGTCAAAAAAGATTTTGGAGAATGGGCTGGTATGGTGTTCATGCATGGGGGCTGGGGGGCGGGGGGGAAGATGGGGCCTTTTCAGAGAAGAGTAAAAAAACCGATTTTTTTCTACTACATAATTTTTCTTGGAGCTGCCCAAGACCTAGTACCATGTTCTTGGCGTGAACCATTCTTCCTCAAGATGTCCCAAGTTGATGAATAGTGACAACGATTTCTGCCTGTTTTCTTCTGAAGTCTTGGAAGGGCACTTGTTAACTTTATCTTATTCTTCTGGTGTCCCAAAGGGACAAACGCTAGGCAGAGATGGTTCTCTTCATTTTGAACATGATGTTCAAGCGATGTTTCCCAGTTGGGGACTGCTATCCTGGCTTACCCCACGTGTCCCCCCGGTCCTCATCTGGATCCTGTTCATCCCCAGTGTTGTGCCTTTATTTTTCTATCTCCAGGGATTTTTTTTTTTTTTAATGCTTTAGGACTCTCTGGGTTTTTTTGGCTGGGCTTGTGTTATTTGATCTTCTCTCCCAAGTCGGAGCCAGTACTGAGGTGAGGCCTGGAAACCCTCTTCTTTCCTTTTAAGGTTATGCTTGGTCCCTCTCCAGCTGTCACTTACGGATCGAACCCCACACCCCTGTTGTCTATAGCAGTTCTCCTCCAGTACCAAGTCTATTTTAATACTGTAATCCATCAATGAGTCAGGGCAGAGAGGAGCCATGTGGTTTGTCAGTGAGAGCGCAGGAGGAGGAAATGGGAGCTGCCCAGTGGTGGCATTATCTCATGACCAAGCTGGGATTGAAGTTTATGTCTATTGGAGGGGGGCTGGGATTCATCCCTGGGCTGGGGGAGGGCCACCTGAGCCATGGGTGTGCAGGACTTTTTGTCAATGGGCTGAATATCCTGGATAGAGGTAAAAACAGCCAGCATGCAGACCAAGAGGTGTGGGAGCCTCCACTCAGCCTGCTCGAAGGAGAAGGTGTAGTTCATGTTCTGCTGAGGTGAGCTGAGGTGAGCTGAGGTGAGCTGAGGTGAGGTGAGGTGAGGTGAGCAGGGCTCTGTCTCCTGGAATCCATCCCTGTGCATCACTTTTGTCTCACATAATGTTTCCAATAAGGAGACTTATTGTCTGGTTTCCATCGGTGGTAGGTGTGGGTGTTGGAGAGCTCGCTGAGCTTCCCCAGCAGATGCAGTGGTCATTCTAGGAGTAGCCATTAAGTGGCAGGCCACGGACTTAAGTCAGAGCTGATGAAGCTTGGGGGTGGGGGATATGTGGGAATGAACCCTAACTGTGACAGCTTATGAAGGCTGTGGTAGAGAGACACTGGTCGCCCCCTCCCTGTGCCTCCCAATCTGCCATCTTCCCTACTGGGCGCCTAAGCTCATTGTCTTCTGAGAACGGGACATGGCGGACCTGCCTCTTCCTCATTCTCTGTGCTCCAACACTCCCCCTTGACTTAGGTGTTGAGGACTTAGGGTTGGGTGAAGGTGGTGGTTAAGCAATGGAGGCTATTCTTCCCATCCCTTCCCCAAACACACACACACACACACACACACACACACACACACACACACACACACTACTTTAGCCTCTGGTCCCTGACACAAAAGCCCTTTGTTCAGGCCAAGACTGCCCTGTCCCCAGGGCTTTGTCTGGTTCCAAGCCCTGGGAACTCAGGCTTGTCTGAGTAGTGACTGGAGCATACGGATCCTGACATACCAGGAGCTTCTCACCCCTTAGGTAGCTCTGGCACCAAAGTGCCATGGTCCCTCCACCTGAGGGTGACCCAGGGTTCTTTTCAATCACCTATATTAGGCCACGCCAGAGCAGATGTCCAGGGCTGCCTCCTGGGGCTGGGACAGAAGCATGTCTACACACTGGGGTCAGAGTGGGTTTGGACAGCTCTTCTGGAGCCCACTGGGGCCGGTCTTACCTCTTTTGTCCCTCTGGGCCCTACAGACCTGGAGAGTATAATATGCTCACATAGTGCTTTCTTTGTGGGCGGAGGTCAGGGAAGCAGAGCATAACCCTGTGGAGGGTGTCAGAATCTCGGGGTACTGGGTGAGGAGTGGGCTTGCGGGCTTGAACAAGCCCCCAGACTCTGGCTTTGGTCCATCCCTGTCTATGGCCAATATGCAGCCTTCACCCCCAGCGTATTAAATGCATTTAAATTTTATTAAATATATCATCCATCTTTTCTGTTGTAAACGTAATACAGGCTCATTGATGAACATTTGGGAAAAAAACTTTAAAAACCAAAGAAGAAAATAAAATTCCTCTATTCCTCTATCGCTTGGATTTGGATTTGGATGGAACTTCTGTATTTCCTTCTAGTCTTTTTTTGACATTGTGTGTGTGTATAGTTTTCATATATATATATATGTAGTTTTATAATTGGGACCATATGTATGTACAGTTTTCCCTGTTTGAAAAATGAACAGCTTCAATATCTCTCACAGCATTTAAGAGTCTTCCAAAGGGCGCTTCCACTAGCTCCAGAGCACACTGCTACCTGGAGATTCCTTAATAGAGTTCATGAATTTCCTATTGTCAAACACTTGGTTGTTTCCATTTTTTGCAATGATAAATGATTCTACGTTAACCTTTGTCCCTAAGTCTATTTCCTTTGGAGAAATCCTCTACGTGGAATTACTGCGTCTAAGATATGCACATTCCAGGGGCTTCGGCCACAGGTTACCAGTCTCCACCATGGTCCCAGCAGGGTATGAGGGCAGAGGGTGGTCGGAGTGTCTCCACCTGAGCGGTGGGGGGGGGGGTCCATGTGGATGGGTGTGCGTGTTTGCCGAGCCCCAGCCTGTGCATGGGTTCCCTGGCCTGGCCTGTGGCCTAGGCTGTCTTCCTAGCAGGGCTTTAGATCATACTATGGCCCCCAAGACATTTGGCTTCCTTTCCCTTAGGTCCGACATGAGAACAAGTGTGTGGCTCTGGAAAGGTGTCCCTGTTTTCACCAAGGCAGAGAATATGCCCCAGGAGAAACCGTGAAAATTGACTGCAACACTTGGTGAGCCCCTGGGAGAGGCTTGCCTGGGGACCGAGCCGTTGGGGTGGGGTAAGCAGGAGTGGGGACACAGGGACCAACACAGCCACAGGGCCTCTGGCACTTGCCTCCAGCACCCTGGGGGAACATGGTTATTCTTTTCCTTTTCTCTGTGCCTCTGTTTCTCTATCTGTAAAGTGGGGGAGAATCTGTGTCCTCACCTGTGCTGACCCTGCATAGACAGTCTTCCAGGAGAGTAGTGTTTCCAAGAAGGACCTTAGCCCATATGGGTCATTGCATGTGTGACCAAGCTGCCAAAAGGCATGGGCTTTGGAGGGTCCCTCTCTGGACTCATACTGTCCTCTAAGCATACTGCAACTGTCCTTGTAATGGCATGGTTCAAAAAAGACCTTCGGAGGGTGGCTGGTTTTCTTCTTCTCTGTGGCCACCCTTCGCTGGCCCTTTGCTCTGCTCACTCATCATGCCATGACTTCTGGGCTGTGCACAGATTCAGGGGAAGGCCCGCGTGGACAGCGGTGGGAAGGGCTGGGACCTGGAAGGGGCTTAGCTGTCTCTCAGGCCTGAGGTCTGAGCTTACCACCTCTGATGCACAGAATGGGCTTCCTGATGTCAGCTCTGGTTACAGGGTGGTGGGGGATGGGTGCTGTGGCAGTTGGCAAATCACTGTAGATTTAAACAGAGCTATGTACACACAGAACCTCTCCTGGCAGAAGTTGATGGTTGATCACTGTTTTCCCAGCTCAGAACTTTCCTTCTGTTGTGTCTAGTTCTCCCTGTTCACCTCAGAGGGCTCTCAACCTCAGTGTCTCTGTTCTGTAGAGATCCCATGGCCATGCTCAGCAACTTCCAGGGGAGGCTGAACTTCAGCAAATTCATAGCAGGGGATCCTCAGAGCATCTGGGCTTCTTCCCCTGGCTACCTGATGCCCTTGGGGGACGTGTTTGCTTCTTTGCTTCACTTTTCCCCTTGTAACAGGAGAGCAGCGTGGCTTCCCTCTCTCCTCCTTGGCCTTGTGCTCTAAAAATGTGACCATTTATGACTGCCAACTGCCTTCCCACATCCACACCCCACAGGTCCTTCACTTCTAGAGGCTTCCTGGAGGGTTGGGTGGCACCCCACAGCAATCTGTTCCTTCACTGCCTCTCGTTCCCCAATGCCCCGAAGAGCCCCCCACACCACAGTACCCAGCTGGTCATCCTGGCCATTACTGTTCCTAGCGTCTGTCGGGACCGGAAGTGGAACTGCACGGACCACGTGTGTGATGCCACGTGCTCTGCCATCGGCATGGCACACTACCTCACCTTCGACGGGCTCAAATACCTGTTCCCTGGGGAGTGCCAGTACGTCCTGGTGCAGGTGAGAGTGAGGGAGGGCGGGGGTACTGTCTGTCTCTCGGAGGGGCCGGGAGGTGCTGACTGCCCTCTGGAGGGTTTCTGGGTCAGATTCTGCTGTTACGTCTGTAGAGAGAGTACTGGGGCTTATTTCTACGGCAGCAGTTTTCCAGCCTGTAAAAGAGGGGCCTGAAATTCAGAGCAATGGTGCATTTTCCTTCAGCTGACCCGGAGACTTACAAGAACAGGGCAGAAGCTCCTTTGTTGGCTGGGATGGGTGTGGGGGCAAGGTGACCACCAGCCCAAGTTAGCACCCACGTGGAGTTAGAAAATTGCATCGGTTCCTTTTGGCAGACACAGCCTGTCAGGACGCACAGTGGGGAGGGCAGCCCAGGCTAGACTGAGCCCCCCCCCCCACTAGTGCCCTGGTGAACGGCCCAGGAGAAGACAGTTGGAATAATCCCTGGAGTCGGCTTCCCGTCCTATGATCCTATTGTCCGCCATTTCCATTTCTAACCTAGTCCAGTTCAGAAGAGCAGGGACACAGAAAAGTCATATTGCCCAGGAAATCCTAGCTGGTGAGTGAGGGCACCGGCCCCTCTGCCTCCCTCTCCCCACCGTGTGGACTCCTGTAAGCTCCTCTTGCTGGTTGACACCAAAGTGAGTAAGCAAGGAGGTATGAGTGCTTTTCTCATGAGGGATGAGACAACTTGACTGTGAAGCTTTAAACAAATGTGGTCTCTCCGTCTCCATTCTCGGGAGGAGCGGTAGGAGCTTGGCGTGGTCGAAAGTGAGGACCACAAACCCGTAGGAGCCTCAGCCCCGGAGAAAGAGCTGTGGGGCCCCATGAGTCAGGCAGTGAGGGTGCCTGAGCCTGCATGTCTGCAGGGCATGCTGAGAGTGGGGCGGAACCAGCAGCAGTGCCGAGCAGCTGTGCACAGAGCATGCTGGATGTGAGCAATAGAACCAACTCACCGAGCCTTTATCTCCCATGCCCCAGTGTGGCCCCAGAGAGGCATGCAGTGTACTGGGGGAGACAGGGCATGTACATCATGACATGGTTTTACTGACACTTATGAACCTGGCGTGTATTCTGCTCTAGAGCTTTGCTACAGATTATATACGGCAGCCCGTCTTTTGATTATCTGCTGCCCAACCTTCGTAGCAAAAGATGAGGTGACACCAGCCCTAGAACTCAACCACCCAGCCAATTTCAAATATGAGCGTCCAGAAAACATGACTAGACTAATTCAGTGCCACAAGAAGCAGCTGGCCAGATCTATTGCTCCCCAGCTTTTCCCCTGCCCAACCAAAGCTTTACTAAGTGGGCCAGTTTTAGAGTCCCTTTCAAATTGTGCTTCTCTGTGGGTGGCTTGTTTTCCTTCATAGCCAGTCCTGCTGTCCGTTTTGATACTTTGTCCTGGATCCTCCCTTTTCTCCCTTCTTCCTTATCAAGACTTGACTCTTTTTTAGCCAAATCTCAGCGGATGACAAGAACCATGTATAAAGCATCTGTACCTTTGTTCCCTCGTTTACCTTCACAATCCCATTAACTCAACACAGACCCATTTAACTTAATCCCAGTATGGGCTGATTCTGTCTTTTAGAGGGGCAGATTGTAGGTGTGCATGTGTCTGTGGGGGGGGGTGTCCGAGAGGTAAGTGACTTGCTCAATGTATCTAATAAGTGGCAGAACCAAGGCTCACACCTTTTCCTGAGTGTCTTTTTTTTTTTTTTCTCCTGTCATACCACAGCAATAGTCACCATGGGGAGGTATTTGCTAGAAATGTGTCTCTCCTTCCTTAATTTTCTATGCAACTGACCAGCAAGGACCAGCACTTCTTTATCCTCTATTCCCAACCAGAGGTGGTAGCTCAGCACCATGGAGCTGTGTCAAATGACCTTTGGTTACATTTCTGGGCCAGCAGTCCAGAGGGATTCAGCCAGAATTGAGAGCCACAAAGTGCCAATGTGGTCAAACTGTCCTAGTTAGCTGGGTAAGACTAAGCACTGACAGGTTCTAGGTAGGGGCCTTTAGGCTGATATGTTCAGCAAAGCATACCACAGGCCACTTCCCCCTCTCCCTCTCTCCCTCCTTCTCTTCCTCATGCTTGCATTCTGGTTCATCTGTAATGGCTGAAGATGATAAACCTGTCCTTTCTCTTCCTACCCCCATCTCATTCTCTTTCCCTTTCAATTTCATTCTCTCTGTCTCTCCGTCTCACGCACGCACGCACACGCACACACACACACACACGTGCATGGAATGGTAACATCCTTTAACACGTATCCTTCGATGGTCTGAGATGATGAGATACCCATCTTCTGATCTGGGGAGAGGTAGCAGAGGTAATATTTCTCTCCTGGCACCCCCTTTCTCCAGGATTACTGTGACAGTAACCCTGGGACCTTCCGGATCCTGGTGGGGAACGAGGGGTGCAGCTACCCTTCAGTGAAATGCAAGAAGCGGGTCACCATCCTGGTGGAAGGAGGAGAGATTGAGCTGTTTGATGGGGAGGTGAGTGCCAGCCTTATCCCCTCCACCCTCATACCCCCTTTGTTCTTCTGTCAGCTGATTAAGGGCAGGTATCAAGCATTGTTTAGAACTTGTGTGATGGAATATTGTACAGCCATTAAAGAGCATGAGGTAGAGCTGTATCATGTGACCTTGACATAATCTATGAGAAGAACAAGTTGCAGATGACTATGGATAACGCAATCCCATTTTAATAAAATGAAGTACGGAGATGTGTGTGGAGAAGAACGTGTAACTATATCTGCCAAAGAATAGTGCTTACCTCTGGAGGGTGGAGTGGGGATTGGAGGGCAGGAGGCCTTTCCTTTTCATATATGTATCTATATATTAAATGTATAGATATAAATATACACACATATTATATATACACATATCAGTATACACACACATACATACATGTACACACACGTGTACGCACCATACACACAACACACACAGATCATACCCACACATGCACACACACAACACACACATGTGCACATCCAACATACATGTGACATACAGATATACCACATGTGCATACACATACACGTACACATGTAATATATGTGTGCATATGTACACACATAGTATATAAGTAGCATGTATACATATATCATATACCATATACACATATATGCATAATATAAACACAGATCACATATACACATACATATCTATACATCTATCACATACATGTATATCACATGTACACGTGTACATATACACACATGTGTGCACATGTAATTCGTACATATATAATATATACAAATATACACATCAATCATATATACACACATAAATGACATATACACAAATATATACATATACATTATATGTAACACACAGAAACATTTATTTTGGGACGTGATGGTGTTTTGGGGGATTTTTACTTTCTGTTTTTCAGTTCTTTTCAGATAAAATATTTTTAAGGGAGCTCAAAAGGGAAGTAAAGAGATTCAGTCCTTGTGTACTAAGAGTTTATGAAGTGGTTCTCAGAAGGGTGCAGAAGAACCACCTAGCATCTTAAGATACTGACCCTGGAGTCCACCCTGAGATTCTGACTTGTAGGTCTGGGTGGGACCCCAGAAGCTGCATGTGGAGGGCCAGGGAGTGCCAGGCTCTGGGCTCAGACCTGTCCTGGTATCTTCATTTTGTTCCATGGTCTCAGCCCGCATCCCTACCTTCTTGCAAATATGCACCACTGATCTCAGGGGATTGGGAGGAGAATTCCCCATTATTGACTGTGGGTCAGCAGTGTTGACTCTTTCAAAGGACGCATGACCGTGGTGATATCGAATAGGAGATGTGCACTTAAGATTAGCTCTGCATTTGGTACGTCACTAAGGAGAGAACCCTTGCAAAGGGGTGACAGGCCCTTAGCAATGACTTCAATTTTACAAATTAGTCAGCCAAACATGCTGAAATGGGCTCTAAGTATTCAGCACTGGCGACAGTTGTGCTAAGTCAAGGGCTCAGGTCAGAGCCCTTCTGGAAACTGAAATCCATGATTCCTGCCATGGTCTCCCTGTTCTGTCAGTGGTGACTCCTGGCGACAGGGACTCTGGGGAGCGGGAGAGAGGGAAGGAAAGGGAAGAGTCTAGTGCTCATTTATATAAACGGATAGATTTTTACATGAATTGCCTAGAGATGCTTCAAATCATATTCATGTTAAAACCAATCTAGGGGACCACATGCATTTAATGATCAAGTATCAAAAAATCCTTTTTTGGTACAGTGATGGCTACCTTCTGCTAGTTGGCTTCATTGTATTTTTAATCTCCTAATTATGATTTTGCTGCCACCTCTGCTGTCATCGGCTAGTCATAGGATTCTTGGGCAGTGATAGGCAAGATGGACCCAGAAACGTCCAGGCAGGGTGCTGGCCCGGAAGGGACATGCTCTGACCAGGTGGGGCAAACGACCTGTGGTTCTGGAGGGCTGTGGTGGCAGGCAGGGGTGTGGGGTAGAGGGAGGAGCCAGTCACTCCTGCCTGCCCTCCACTCTCCCTGTTCTCGTGCTTTGTCATCCTTCAGGTGAATGTGAAGAAGCCCATGAAGGACGAGACCCACTTTGAGGTGGTGGAGTCGGGTCAGTACATCATCCTGCTGCTGGGCAAGGCACTCTCCGTGGTCTGGGACCACCGCCTGAGCATCTTCGTGAGCCTGAAGCGGACGTACCAGGTCAGGGGATTTTCTGTTTCCTCTTCATCTTATCTGTGACTTACTGTTGGCACCTTCCTCAGCCCACTGGCTTGCCCACCGTTGCGGGTGAGAGTGGGTGGTCCTCCAGCCCGGTCTCCCTCCTGACACAAGTAAGACCATGGATTCCAGGTCCGTGGAGTCAGCTTTGGCTGTTTTCCTGAGTTAGCCGCATGTAGGAAAGATGGTGGGTGCCCCCCACCCCCCCAACCCAGCAAACAGTTCCTTGACTGGCCTTGCTAGGCATGCAGTTTATATCCACAAAAGAAGGAAATGAAAGATCAGGCAACAGCTTTTCTTAAGGTTTCTTAACCTGAAGAGGCAAACTGATCACACACACTATTATGATAACCCTGCACAATATTTTGGGGTGTGGCCTTGCCATCGAGCCATCGACCAGCCCGGTTTGAGAGCTATTTGCAGAATTGCTGGTACCCTGCTTTTGTGAAAGTGATGGTATTTGTGGCCAGGTTCTGACAGTGTGTTGGGACTTTGTTTTTCTAACTGATGAGTGTGGGACAAGTGCTCTCTCTACTCTGGTGGCTGATTTAGTCTCGGGGCATCTCTGACAGCACCGTTCATCTCAGCTGCACTGAGGGGAGACTACATGGCCCTTACTTCTTGTGGCCACCCACTCTCTTTCCAGAAAGCATTAACAATTCACGCATTCATTTATTCACCAAATCCTTATTAAGCTCTAGTATGTGTCAAGCACTGTTTTGGGCACCGTGGATAAAGTAGGGAAAAAAACCATATATATACACACACACACACACACACACAGATATAGTGTCTATATAATATAGATATTGTTATTATGTATAATATGTATTATTTTTATATACACATATATGTGTCTCTCTCTCTATCTACACATCCATACCCACATGTACATATATGGGTGTGTGTGTGTATATATATATATATATATATATATATATATATGTTTTAACTTGTCTTAGTTTCCTATTGCTGCTATAACAAACTACCACAAACTTAGTGGCTTAAAAAAGAAACATAAATTTATTATCTTAAGGTTCTGGAGGTCAAAAGTATAAAGCTGGTTGGCAGGGCTGCATTCTCCTGGAGGCTTTGGGGGAGAATCCGTTTCCTTGCCTGGTCTAGCTTCTGGGGCCTGCCCACATTCCTTGGCCCATGGTCCCATCCTCCATCTTCAAAACCAACAGCACAGCCTCTTCCAAGCTCCCTCTCTCCTCCTGTCACCTCACTCTCCTTACTCTGACATCTCCTCTGCCCCTTGTAAGACCCTGTGATTATCCCGAGCCTACCTACATTGTTCAGGACCACCTCTCCATCCCAAGAGCCTTAACCTAATCATATCTGCAAAGTTCCTTTTGCCATGTGTGGATTAGGGCGTGGACATCTTTGGGGAGGGGGCATGGTGTTGCCCACCACAACCCTGGTGGAGATCATATTCTAGTGGGGCTATTATTTTAGCTTGGTTGGTCCGATGAGACCTGTCTGCAAAGGTGACATGAACAGAGCCTTCAGGGAAGGGAGAGAGTGAGTCATCTAAATATCCAGACAAGAGAGTTTAGGCAGGTGGAATAGTGTGTGCAAAGGCCCTCCTGTGGATGGTGTTTGGAGTGTTTGAGCAAGGAGGCCAGTGTGGCTAGAGAGGAGGGACTGGAATGAGTGGTAGTTTACAAGGACAGGAGCCGTACTCTCGGGGCTTATGAGGACTTTTGTTCAACGGTGAGAACATTCTTATGTGTTTCCCAGTAAGTTCACCCTTGTACCAAACCAAATCTGAAATAGAACAAGTCACATCTCTCTGTGCCGAGACAGGGCTCTAAATATGTTTCAAGAGCATCGTGCTGTTTCTTTTGCAGTCCAGATATTTCTAGTTCTTTACATAGTCCTTATGTGATGGTTTCTGTTCATTCAGTAATGACTTGTTCGGGACCCGTAGCTGCGCACATGTGCATGTTGTACGCATGAGAGGTGAACATGGAGACACATGAAATATGATGTCGACCGGGGTAGCATTCAGTATAGAGCAGAATCCTGGACAGCCTGTTCTGGACAGACTGCGGTCGTTCAGATAATGGGCTTGCCTGTCCGCGGTAAAGTAGGACCAGAACATTCCCTCTTTGGACCTGGACACTCTCATTGACATAATGTTGAAGCAGCTCCTCTCTCTGCTCCGCCCATTACTGGGGAGAGAGATGATTTATCCCGGAGCTACCAGGGCCAAGACTGCCTGATTTCCACCTCTGCCCTTGGTGGACTGTGGGACGTGGGCGGGTTGCCGTCTTCGTGAATAACCTTTGTTTAGCTTTAAGATGGGCTGCATAAGGAAGCCTGGGAGAGACCACGGCAGGGACCCGGCTTTGCCCATCGCCCTGGTCTGCTTCTGGGTCTCTGTCCTCATCGCTCTGCTGGCCGCCCCTTCTCTGATGAGCCTCCCCCTGTGTTGCCCCGGGGAGCCCTCCTTTTCCCAAATCGGAGAGTTTGCCCTGAGGTTTATGATGCTCATGATCTCATCTTGTCTGTCAGGAGCGGGTGTGTGGCTTATGTGGGAATTTTGACGGCATCCAGAACAATGACTTCACCAGCAGCAGCCTCCAGGTGGAAGAGGACCCGGTGGACTTTGGGAATTCCTGGAAAGTGAACCCGCGGTGTGCCGACACCAGCAAAGTATGTCTGGACTCTCCGTGTGGCCCAGACCCACGAGGCCTGCTTCCTGGAAGGTCCCCACCCATCCCATGGGGGCTGGTGGGGTGGGGTGGGGTGTGGGGTGGTATGAACGGCTGGGGTGGAAGGGCTGGCCAGGAGGGTCTCTTGGATCCTTCTGGGTTGACTGGTTGGGGGTCCATTTGTGTCCTCTTACCCTGCTCCCCAGGTGCCCCTAGACTCGTCTCCTGCCGTCTGCCACAACAACATCATGAAGCAGACGATGGTGGATTCCTTCTGCAGGATCCTCACCAGTGATATTTTCCAGGACTGCAACAGGCTGGTGAGGGCTGGGGGAGGTGGGGGGAATGGAGGCAGAAGACTGCAGAGGGCTGGCCCCGTGGCTCGGGCACTTGGCGCATGAGCTTCGCACTGCGTCTGCTACCTCGGAGGCTTGGAAATGACCTATATCATCACGTCAGCTCTTTACTCCCTTTCTTGGCTTCAGGCTGGGAAACAGAAAGCATAATGGCCGGCGTAGGAGGAAGGTGATGCCGGCGAATCATTTTTCCTCCCATGCAAAGTGTAGCTCTTCTGGGCACCTGCCAGCGCCTCTCTTTTGGCCTCAGTCTTAGGGCTTGTCCCCCAACAAATGATCTTGTCTCCCACATGAAAGCCAGGATTTCATCTTCCTGTTCCTGCTGCGTGCCTGGCCTGAGCACTCTCTGCCCTCACAAAACCCTTGAGCTCCGGCTTCTTGTCTGACAGAAACTGTTCTCTGGCCTAGACTCTAGGGATTTTGAGGCCTCATTTTATGACCTCTTTTGGGGTCTTTATCTCAAAGGGCGACAAGCAGTTCCCCAGAGTTGAACTCGTGTTCTCTCTGTATGTGCAGATGTATGTGGCTGTATGTGTGGGTTCATGTATATAGTTACATATATACATGGACACAGCCATGTACACACACATGTTGCCCTGTGGCACCACACGTGGGAGCGACTGGCTGAGTTCCTGTACCTCAGCGCTCCTTGTCTACCCATCCTCTGATCTGTAGTCCCTGAGGATGCTCCAGAGAGTACACAGAGTGCCCAGCTAGGTGGAAACCCTGGGCATCTGAGTTGGAGGAATGCCGAGAGCCAGGCGGCCGGGGAAATCAGGATTGTTGGAATGTCTTGGAGACAATGACCCACTTAGTGTCTGGATTCATTCCTATCACCACTGCCTTGGAGAAGGCTAGTGTGGCAGCAGTGTGTGTGGGGGCGGGGGAGGTGGGAAGTGGTTACTGTGGTTGAGTGTGGGTGGGGGGTGGGTGGGCTTGGGGGCAGAGTCCAGGGGGCCCCAGGCCAGCCCGGCTGTCCAGCGGAACAGCGCCACAGCGCCTCAGCGAGGCAATGTGAGCGGTCCTAATGTGTTTCCTCCTTCGCTTTGCTGGATGAGGCGAGGGAGGAAGGTGACCAGCTTGTACGTCTGTTTGTTTTATGTCGAAATACCCAAACACCCGTGAGGCTGGGAGTGGGTTATGGGGATGGCTGGCTAGCTGAGCAGGTATGTGGGAAGATGGATAGAAGAGAATGTTCTGGAAAATTCCAAGGCATAGTACATTCTGTGGAAGGCCAGCAGCACTCCGGCGTTCAACTTTTCTTATTGGAGTCCAGATGAGAAGCTGGGAATTATGCCTCTGTACCCACTCCCTGTTTGGGTCACTGATCAGCATGTCTCCTTCCCCCCGGGCCCCCATTGCCCTACTCTGACCCCCAGAATGTTCTCGCCCATCGAGAGCCAGAGTTGCTAAGTGCCCAGGCTTGGTCACCACAAGGCTCCCTTGCAGGTGGACCCCGAGCCCTACCTGGACATTTGCATCTACGATTCCTGCTCCTGTGAGTCTCCCGGGGACTGCACCTGCTTCTGTGACACCATTGCTGCCTACGCCCATGTGTGCGCCCGGCACGGCAAGGCGCTGGCCTGGAGGACAGCCACTCTGTGTCGTGAGTCCTCACGTCCCTTGTGGTCACACATAGCCTCCCTCAGACTTTAAAACCTCGAAGTGGGGGTGCAGGAGGACTCCTTTGTGGGAGAGAAGACAGAGCGCCCGTCTGGGGACAGATGGCGAGGCCTGAAGGGAGTCAGGACGTTGATGTGAGTGAGGAGGGACGGGGGACGGCGCGTGAAGACGTCACTATGTAGAAAACTTCCAGAAGAGGGGGAAGGTGGAGCAGCGACGAAGAGAAGAGGGAAGTCGATAGCGTGATTAAATTCACACTGGCTATTATATTTGCCAGTGTGAATGAGCAACGCATACTTTTCTATAGAGTCTTTCTTCCTCGGGTGTGAGCAGCTGATTGTTTTTATATGGAAAACTGATTCAGAACCATTTGGTTCCTGATTAGGTGCCTTATTTATTTATTTTTTTAAAGATTTTATTTATTGGAGAGAGAGAGAGTGCAAACAGGGGAAGGGGCAGAGGGAGACAGAGAAGCGACTCCCCGCTGAACAGGGAGCCCGACCCGGGACTCAATCCCAGGACCCTGAGATCATGATCTGACCTGAAGGCAGACGCCTGACTGAATGAGCCACCCAGGCGCCCCCCCCCCCCCACCCCGGTTAGGTGCTTTAAAACCCAGGCGGCCTCGAATACTGGCGACTGCCATGCTGCTTAGTTTCCTCCCATCACCGTCGCCTCCCCCAGGGCCGTCACCCCCGTGGGTCTCACCACCATCTCTCTGGGGGACTTGGGTGCAGTCCTGGCTTCTCGGGTTGCACAGACCGATCATGTTCTGTCTACACAGCCCAGAACTGCGAGGAGAGGAATCTCCACGAGAATGGGTATGAGTGTGAGTGGCGCTATAACAGCTGTGCCCCTGCCTGTCCCACCACGTGCCAGCACCCCGAGCCGCTGGCGTGCCCCGTGCAGTGTGTCGAAGGCTGCCATGCACACTGCCCTCCAGGTAAGGCGCCTGCCCCAGGGGCTGGACGGGCCGGTGGGCTGGGCTCTCAGGAAGGGCGCTTCCCCATCGTGCTCCTCCTCGGCCTTGCCTAGCGCTGCCCTGTCCCCAATCCCTACCCCTTTGGCTCTGCTTCAAGGTGGCCTTCCATCCAAGCCAGGCCAGCCAGGCTTTTGTCAGTTTGAGCTCCGGTACAGTGCTCGGGTACCCCTATTCATGGGCTTATCACCGAGAGCACTTTCTGATAGAAGGTTCTGCCAGGATGGGAAAGTTCTGCTGAAGTGGAAAAGTTCCTCCTGTGTCTGAGGAATTCAATTTTCAGTTTTGTTTAGTGTCAATTCACATTTAAATTTAACTAGTCGCCTGTGGCTACTGGCTCCTCTAGGGGGTAGCGCAGACGGGGAGTCATCAGCTATCTTCGTCGCTGGCGTGAAATGACCCTTGGAGAGAAGATTTCATTTGTCCTGAGGCTTGTGTGCGGTGAGGGAGGGTGAAGGAAGACCCCTGCCCGGTCTGGCAGGGGGATAATTCAAGGCCCGAAGAGGGAAAGTTGCTCCCTAAGTGCTGAGGTGCCCCTTGGGGGAGGCAGGCAGAACCAGCTTCTGCGATGTGCCCCATAAGTTAAAACGGAGTCTTTCTTGTGGGAAAGGTGAGAGTTTTGCCTGCTAACGAGGGATGTGTCATGCAGGGAAAATCCTGGACGAGCTTTTGCAGACCTGCATCAACCCTGAAGATTGTCCCGTGTGTGAGGTGGCTGGTCGTCGCTTGGCCCCAGGAAAGAAGATCACCTTGAACCCCGATGACCCCGAGCACTGCCAGATTTGGTAAAACAGACCCCTGGTGTTTGAAGTGAAGGGTCTCACTCTCTTCTCAGGGTCCTGCTCGGGGCGGGGCGGGGCGGGGGCGGGGAGGTGTGGGGAGGAACTCTGCTGTGTGAATTGAGAAGTTGAGTGTTGGGTTTGTTTTATTTCTAGAATTTGCCTCTCTTTCTTTAAGGACAGACCACATTGCTTCCCCAGAAAACACCTCTTAAGAGGCTGGGGTTTTTAGCCTCTTCTCACTTAAGGAAGGAGGTAGTCTCTTACTGCCTCTGGAGGTTGCATCTAGTCCAAGGACAGGTGCCTTTGGAAGTCATTTCTTTTTTACTCAGAGCCCTAACCCCTCAGTGTGACATAGATACCTTGGGGCCACAGCCGAGGTCCCTGGACGGGGACTTTCGTATTTGGGAGGGAAGACACTCATCACTGCACCCTGGGCTCTCACTCAGATTGCCTCTGGGAACTGGCCTTTGTGGAGGTGAGAAGGAGTCCTCAGGGTGGACTCTGAGCTTTCTGAAGCTTTGCTCCCAAGTAGGGAACATGTATTCAGACGCTGATGTGTTTAACACCACATCCTGACACGGATAGAGCCTTATGGGAACTTGAACTTGAGAACTTAAATTTTCTGGGGAAGGGCTGTGGCCACAGCTGCCAGAATCAGATCCTACCGCCGCCATCTGTACAAACAAGGGGGAGCACTGCCTAGGGTAAATTTTCTAGCAGACACAGGAAACTAGAAAGTATGTCACTCATGCATTGTTAACCAAGGATTGAAGCAATAAATCGTGTGGGCCACGGGGAAGTAGGAATTAACTTCCCAGTAAGATCCTGCCTGCCTTCCTTCCCCATGTTGAAACAGAGGCTGTAAGGAATAAAGACGGGGATGAATCCAACACTGGCTTGGGGTTCTGAGCCACACAGGCATGAAAGCTTAGGGCCCTCTCCCAACCTCCCCCTGCTGGTCCGTGGGGAGGGGCAGCTACCAGGGTGCATACCTTGGCTTCAGACAGCTGTGGACGGTAATTCCAAAGCAGGCTGGGGACATCACCTGGGAGGCAAGCCACAGGGGACGCTTCTCAGGGCTCAGGGCACTGCTGCCTCTTGGCTTTACTGGGGGTGCTGAAGGCAAGTTGCTTCGAAGGCAGAGTGTCAGAATAGGAGAAAGTCCTGGCCTCTATGGGTCTCTCCCATAGGGCAACTTGATTTCACCTGTGGTCTGGCGTACCTTGCCATTTCTAGGACACTGGTGAGGAGTGACCAGAAGGGACTGGAAACTTGGCCTGGTAGTGCCGGAATTTATGTGAGGGCAAAGGCTCTGCTACAGACTTGGGGTATGTGCTTGGGGCTTGGTGCAGGGCCTAGCCTCTCCCTGGCACATGACAGGTGCTCACCACCCGGTTGTTGGAGGAATGATCGAGCCACTGTCTTTTCCCCTAACATCTTGGACCTTCCTGAATACTATTTCCAACTTTGTTCTGGGATAAAGTTGGGATTTTGAATCTTTGTTCATCTTTCCAAAATGTTTCCATTCCACTTTTTTCTGTTTTTCTTAAGGCCCAGTGTATTAAACATGGTACAAAATTTATTCAGTTTAAATTTTGGTACAATAAATGAGGTAAAGCATTTATCTTCAATAGGACATTCACATGCCTTGGCCAGCATCAACATTTTAGAGCGATACTTGTTTTTGGAGACACTTGGGAGAGAGTTTGGGTTAGAATTAAATATTTATGCTGCTAGAGGTGTAGGTTGAAAAGACATTGACTTTGAAGGGCTGTGTGGACAGCCTAGAAGCAAGAAAGAATCTTCCTCAGGTGCTACAAGGGGTTGGAGCTTTGGCTTCTAGAATAAAGGGAGGCCTTTGCTGCATGTGTAGGGGTGCTATTTGGGGACCTATGTTAAAAAATGATGTGTCACTTGGGTAGGGGAGTGGTCCCTGGGAGCTCAGCTCAGGTAGGCCTGGCAGGTCGTTCTGTGGGAAGGCTGGAATGGTTCTAGATAAGGCTAAGAAGTGCCCAGAGGTCCTTCCTGAACCATTTCTGGTTTTCTCTCCCTACTGCAGTCATTGTGAGGGCGTCAACCTCACCTGTGAGGCCTGCAGGGAACCTGGAGGCCTCGTGGTGCCCCCCACGGAAGGCCCCGTTGCCTCCACCACCCCGTATGTGGAGGACACCCCGGAGCCACCTCTCCATGACTTCTACTGCAGCAAGCTTCTGGACCTGGTTTTCCTGCTAGATGGCTCCTCCAAGCTGTCTGAGGACGAGTTTGAAGTGCTGAAAGTCTTTGTGGTGGGCATGATGGAGCGTCTGCACATCTCCCAGAAGCGGATCCGCGTGGCCATGGTGGAGTACCACGATGGCTCCCATGCCTACATCGAGCTCAAGGACCGGAAGCGACCCTCAGAGCTGCGGCGCATCGCCAGCCAGGTGAAGTACGTGGGCAGCGAGGTGGCCTCCACCAGCGAGGTCTTGAAGTACACACTGTTCCAGATCTTCGGCAAGATTGACCGCCCCGAAGCGT
Source organism: Callorhinus ursinus (assembly GCF_003265705.2). Classification (NCBI taxonomy): domain Eukaryota; kingdom Metazoa; phylum Chordata; class Mammalia; order Carnivora; family Otariidae; genus Callorhinus; species Callorhinus ursinus. The sequence goes on along the minus strand of NW_027397156.1, from coordinate 1,381,514 downwards.
CCCGCATCGCCCTGATCCTCATGGCCAGCCAGGAGCCCCCGAGGCTGGCCCGGAATTTGATCCGCTATGTGCAGGGCCTGAAGAAGAAGAAAGTCATTGTGATCCCCGTGGGCATCGGGCCCCACGCCAACCTCAAGCAGATCCGAAACATCGAGAAGCAGGCCCCCGAGAACAAGGCCTTTGTGCTCAGTGGTGTGGACGAGCTGGAGCAGCGAAGAGATGAGATTATCAGCTACCTCTGTGACCTTGCCCCGGAAGCACCTGCCCCTACTCAGCACCCCCCTATGGTTCCGGTCACTGTGGGTCCAGAGCTCTTGGGGGTTCCATCATCGGGACCCAAAAGGAACTCCATGGTTCTGGATGTGGTGTTTGTCCTGGAAGGGTCAGACAAAATTGGTGAGGCCAACTTTAACAAGAGCAGGGAGTTCATGGAGGAGGTGATTCAGCGGATGGACGTGGGCCAGGACAGCATCCACGTCACGGTGCTGCAGTACTCCTACACGGTGGCTGTGGAGTACACCTTCAGCGAGGCCCAGTCCAAGGGGGAGGTCCTGCAGCACGTGCGGGAGATCCGATACCGGGGCGGCAACAGGACCAACACCGGGCTGGCCCTGCAGTACCTGTCTGAACACAGCTTCTCTGTCAGCCAGGGGGATCGGGAGCAGGTCCCTAACCTGGTCTACATGGTCACAGGAAACCCCGCCTCTGATGAGATCAAGCGGATGCCTGGAGACATCCAGGTGGTGCCCATTGGAGTGGGCCCTCACGCCGATGTGCAGGAGCTGCAGAGTATTAGCTGGCCCAATGCCCCCATCCTTATTCAGGACTTTGAGACGCTCCCCCGAGAGGCACCTGATCTGGTGCTGCAGAGGTGCTGCTCTGGAGAGGGGCCGCAGTCCCCCACCCTCGCCCCCACCCCAGGTAGGTGGGCACCTTGCCCGATGTGAGGGCTGCTGAGGGCTGGTGGAGGTGCAGTTCTTGGGTTCAATCTTGCTTCCCTGCTCTGTGCCTTCAGTCAAACCCTGGCCTTTAGAGGGCCCTGTTTCCTCACCTCCCAGCCAGGGAGTTGCATCTGTGATCTTTTGGCAGAGGGAGGATCTTTTCTTATTGAGTGTGCTTGTAAATTGAAAGGTTACCCGAGGCTATTGTTAAAATGTAAACAATGTCAAGGATATAGAGTGAAAAATACAAGTCTTGCTTTATCACACAACCTCATCACCACCCAATCCCATGCCTTGCTTGGAGGTAACCTGTTAAATGTAGTGGCTCTCAGCTTTGACCACGCTGGATGGATACAATCACTCTAAGTAGCTGGTGATCTCTGGGGCAAGGCCAGGAAGTTAGGTGACAGGTTTAACCCTCAGATTCTGGAGCCGGACCACCTTAGTTTGAAATTCAACTCTTGCCCCTTACCAGCTGGGTGATTTGGGGCAATTTATTTTTGGTAATAATTTGGGGGTAATTTTGAGCGAGTACCTCTGTGTATATGTCTGCCCATCTGTAGATTGGGGATAACAATAGGGCTTGTAAAATGCTTACTTAGAACAGTACTCAGCACATAGCCAAGTGCTCAAAAACTGGTTGCCACCAGAGCTAGGTGACTGCCTTCTTAACTGATGCTAATGTCTAATCAGGTCCTAGTTCTTGAGCAGAGGAGTGTTCAAGACATTCCTTGGAGTATTCGGGACCATCCCAGAATAACTAACTTCTTTTTTTTCCCTAAGAGCTTTATTGGTTTTTTTTTTTAATTGAAGTATAATTTACACACAGTGTCATATTAGTTTCAGGTGTACACCATAGTGATTCAATAATTCTACACATTTCTCAGTGCTCATCACGATAAGTGTGCTCTTAATTCCCTTTACCTATTTCACCCCTCCACCCTACCTCCCCTCTGACAACCAGTAGTTAGTTCTCTGTCGTTAAGAGTTTGTTTTTTTCGTTTGTCTCTTTTTTCTTTGTTTGTTTTGTTTCTTGAATTCCACATATGAGTAAAATCATATGGTATTTGTATTTCTCTGACTTATTTCACTTAGCTTTAGGTCAGCCCTCTAGTTCTATCCACGCTGTTGCAAATGGCAATACTTCATTCTTCTTCATGGCTGAATAATAGTACAGTGTGTGTGTGTGTGTGTGTGTGTGTGTGTGTGTGTTTACACCACATCTTCTTATCCACTCTCTATGGATGGACACTTGGGCTGCTTCCATGTCTTGGCTACTGTAAATAATGCTGCTGTAAACAGAGGGATGCCTATATCTTTTCGAGGGTGTGGAAAAAAAGGAACACTTGTGCACTGCTGGCAGGAATGCAAATTGGTGGAAAAGAGTATGGAGGTTACTCAAAAAGTTAAAAATAGAATTACCATATGATCCAGTAATTCCACTATTGGGTATTTACCCAAGGAATGAAGGACTAACACCAGAATAACTTTCTTTAAACGTCTCCTGATCCTCACACTTGTTGTAAGTGCCTTTGTGTCTTGGTTTTGGTTTTAACCAGAGCCACAGATTTATTGACATTCTTGTGATATTTCTGCTGAGGAGAACAGTAGTAACATCTTCTTATCAAATCTCGGAATGGCTTTTCGGCCAGAGGTTGTTTCTGCACTGTGATCATGACTCTGCCCAAACATTACCACGAGCGCCAGTCGCATAGAGCTGGACCACCTTACAGCACCTTCACTGGCCCTAACACCTGACGGCACACAAGCTCAGCCCCCAGCCCTTGGCTGCCTCTCCATCTCCTTTAGCCATCCATCTCCCTGTTGTGCCGTTCTGGTATTTTGTTCAATTCTAGAAGAGTTGCAGCCTCCAGTTACTGAGGGAGCCAATGCCTCTCGCTTTCATCTGTAGGCGTATAAACTGCCTTGGGTAGACTCGAGTCTTTCCAACACGTCCAGACCTGGGGCACTCATGGGCCCCTCTCGCTCCTCCCTGGCCTGTGTTCCCACCACGCAGGACCAGTGGAGACACCCTCCCCTTTGTGGTGTCGCGCAGCCAGCAGCATCCTGCTCGCCCTTGGATGTGCTGTGTGTTGCAGGGGGCCTGGCGGCCAGACCCTGTGTGCTCACCTCTGCTCTCTTCGCAGACTGCAGCCAGCCCCTGGACGTGGCCCTCCTTCTGGACGGCTCCTCCAGCTTTCCCAATTCTTACTTTGAGGAGATGAAGAGTTTCGCCAAGGCTTTCATTTCAAGAGCTAATCTAGGTGAGTGGTGCCCTGGAGGAGCCGGTGGGGAAGGAGAGCTTTCTGGGGGGCTCCGCCTGATCCAGGCTGTGATTCCCATGTCGTCTTTCCTGGCAGGGCCCCGGCTCACGCAGGTGTCGGTGCTGCAGTACGGGAGCTCCACCATCACCGCCGTGCCGTGGAACGTGGCCTACGAAAAAGCCCACCTCCTGAGCCACGTGGACCTCATGCAGCGGGAGGGAGGCCTCAGCCACATTGGTAACCTACTGCTGTGGCTGGGAGCTTCATCTGGTCTTAATTCTTGGCTTCCGGGACTGAGTGACCTTGGCCGGTCCCTTGGCTCGTTGGGCTAGTTTCCTTTCTGGGAAAGTGTGCGAGCCTAGCTGCCCTTCTGGATCTCAGTGTGTGTTTCTCTGTCTCTGAATCGTTCCGTTTTGACCACCTAAGGATCTGCCATGAGACAGGATGCCCGGCATTCCTGCTGTCAGGACTGACTCGGTGTGGGCTATTTTCCATTCTCAGGGGATGCTTTGGACTATGCTGTGCGATATGTCACCTCCGAAGTGCATGGTGCCAGGCCTGGAGCCTCGAAGGCAGTGGTCATCCTCGTCACGGATGTTTCTGCGGATTCAGTGGATGCTGCAGCCGATGCTGCCACATCCAACCGTAAGTGTCCAGTGTGATCCCGAGACTCTCCTAAACCACTAGAGCACTGAACGTGGGCTGGGGCGGGGGGATGCTTTCGGATAGGCTGGATGGTTGTGAGTGCTGCAGAGCTACCTGTGGCCTGGTTTCAAACAGCAGGAAGTCGCCCAATCCCCGTGTTACTTAGAAATCAAACAGTAATAAATATGTGTTTGTCCTTCATTGGTCTGCATGCTTCTGGCTGTCACCTGTAATTTCTCCAGATTTTTCCTTTGTGTCCAGGGCTGGGTCAGACCTTCACACCTTTCCTTTTTGAGGTGGTGTCCTTGCTCTGTCCCTACTCTCACCATGTCTGAGGCCAGAGTGACTCATGGGGCCGTGGGAACCATCAGACCTCTTCCAGTACCAGCCTAACAGGTGTGGGTGGGGTGCTGGTTGGACAAGAGAAAGGGTGCAGCTTTAGGAAAGGGACAGGTGTGGGCATGACCCAGCTTTGGTGCCCCATGTGAACTTGTGCTGTGAATAGCGATGGAATGTGAGCCAGGGCAGGTGGCATGGTGCCCAGGGAGCGCTGGGTGAGTGGAATGATGTTAAGTCCTCAAGTGGCCACCTGGAGACTTGTTCATCCTTCAAAACCCTGCTCTGGAGTTATCTTTGCTCTGATGTCTTCCGAAGACAGCTATCCACTCCCTTTCCTGTACCACATCTGAACAACTCAACATGTGCAAGTGACATTGTATTTGTTTGTTACATATCTGCTTCTTGCAGAACTTGGGGGTCTTTGAGGGCAAGGGCAACAGCTTGCTTATTTTCCTGTCATCTGTGCATGATGCACAAAATAGGGGGCCATCTAATGTTTGTTGAATGAATGAAGGGGACATGTTTATAAAATTGATTATTTTAGGGAAAAGGACCCTAAAAGGGAAAGGATATACATTTGGATGATACAATGAGTTAACAAGAACAGAAAAGTTGCTGGTAGAAAATCAGCTCTAACCTTAAACAAACTGCAAATACCTAGAACTTTCCAGAGAACTGAACTGGGGAATTTCAGGGTGGAGACACTTCTTCTCTCATGAATCCCAAGAAAGAGTTTCATCTGGAAGGAAAGCAGTTGCAGTCTGGGGGAAACAGACGTGCTCTAGGGCAAGTCATTGAACTGTTCAAAGCCTCAGTTTCTCATCTGTTAATGGGCACATATATACTCTGGGCTCAGGCCTGTGACATTTTCTCTTCTCTTCTTACACTCACCCCCTGGGTGGTCTCATTTAGTGTCATGGGTTTAAATCCATTCATACACTGCTGACCTCAATATTCCCGTCTCTTGCCTGGATCTCTCACCTTGACTCCACCTCGATGTTCTAAAGAGAAACTCAACATAAACCAAATTCACATCTGAATCTCCTTCCACAGTCTTTCCCATCTTAGACAGTGGCATTCCATCCTTCCAGCTGCTCAGGCCCAGGACTTCAGCATCCGTGATTCCTCTTTCTCTCTCAGACCCTGTCCAGTCCATCCACAAACTACAGCTCTGCCTTCAGAAGATATTGAGTAGCCCACCACACCACACCATACCGCACCCACCACTGTCACCCTTGTCTCCCACCTGGACTATTGTAAGAGCTTTCTGATGGAACCTCAGCCACAACCCTTGTCCCCTGTAGTTCATAATAAACATGACAGCTGTAGCGACCCTTTAAAAATTGGTCAGCCCAGGGGCACTTGGGTGGCTTAGTCAGTTAAGGGCCCAACTTTTGATTTTGGCTCAGGTCATGATCTCAGAGTCTTGGGATTGAGCCCCATGTTGGGCTCCATGCTCAGTGCAGAGTCCACTTGAGGATTCTCTCTCTCCCTCTCCTTCTGCCCCTCCCCCCTCTAAAATAAACGAATCTTTAAAAAAAATTGGTTAGCCCACGTCACTCCTTAGCTCCATAGTCTTGGCTGTCTTCTCATTTCATTCAGAGAACATGTTATGTCCTTACATGGCCTATGAAGCTTTGCATGGTCTGTGCTCTACCCCCTCTTATCTGCTCTCTTCCCACCACCCTGGAGCACGCACTCATACTTCTGCTCGAGCCCTTGTGCTCGCTCTTCTCTCTGCTTGGGATATCCTCATGGCTCCTTCAATCCTTACTTCAGGTCTCTGCTCGGATGTCATCTCTTCACCAAATGCTTTTCCAGCCACCTTGCGTGAAACAGCAACCCCCGCTCCTACCTCTGGGCACTCCCATCCTCATATCACATTTTGTTTTTTTCCTAAGCACTCATACACATCTGAAATACTGGATATTTACTTATTTTTGTGTCCGGTGTCTGTCTCTTCCCAGGGCGAGGTCCACAAAGACAGGGACTTCATCTGCTTGGTTCACTGTGTCCCCATTGCTTAGAATCGTACCCGGCACAGAGTGGTGTCATTAACGTTGGTTGACTGACTGAATGTCTCGCTCCCAGGATCGGTTTATGTGACCCGTTTGGAAAATACGAGGCTCTGTACAGATGCTGGGTACAGCTGCAGCTCTGTGCATTTGGGGCCCAGCTTACCAAAGCAGGTTGACACAGACCCTTTCTTGTTCCTCTGCTAACCCCAGGAGTGACAGTGTTCCCCATTGGAATTGGGGATCGGTATGATGAGGCCCAGTTGAGGAGGTTGGCAGGCCCAAATGCCGGCTCCAACGTGCTGAGGCTCCAGCGAATCGAAGATCTCTCCACCATGGCCACCCTAGGAAATTCCTTCTTCCACAAGCTGTGCTCTGGTGAGTCTCCTCATGTATTTTTTACTCCTTCAAAATACAAAACACAAAAACAAAACCCATTCTAGACACCTGAGGTTGGCCTGAGGTTGGCCAGGCCTTGATGAAGACAGTTACATAGACCGGGACCTTTAAGTTTCTGCTCATGGGAAGTTCATACTAAAACACCCAAGGGGCTACCAGAAAGTTCTCTGTGTATAGCCCTCCTTCCATCCTAACTGCCCATCAAGACTTTAGCAGAGACAGCCCGTGCTTACTTGTGCAGAGTGATTTTGGACAAAGAAGTGGAAGACAGAAGCAGGGAACCCCAGCGTCCCGCACACCATGGTCTTCTTCCCCACGCCCTATATTTACTCTCAGGATGAGTATACAGGGCCTTAGAAAAACAGCAACATAGAATCTAATACCAAAGTATCATAGTTTAAATGGACTTAGAATTTTTTTTTACTATATATGATTTTTTTTACTTGTTTTTATTTATATTCCTTAAGGAACTAGCTATGAGTCAATACCTACTACAGAGTTATTGCCCTTTCCTGCTGGAAGATAGCTCTCCTGGCAGGACTCTTAAAGATCTCTTTCACATTTTGGGGGTCTTGCCTCATTTCCTCCCCCTTCCCCTCACTAGGCACTGGTCTACCTGTGAAATGGGAAAAGGAGATACTGACCATGCACTGTAGGGATTTCTGTGCTCTGACTGTTGTTGTCACCACAATTACTAAGAACCGCAAAGCATGCCGGAAAAAAACCACAGGATGGCCACCTCTTAGCTCGGTGGACCTGCATCCTCATGGTTGAACCCTCTCAGATCCTTTGCAGAGTGAAGTCCACTTCACAGACAAGCCTGGGTGTCCAAGCAGACTTCTTGAATGGCTTGGAACTTCTGCATAATGGGTGGGACCTCAGACCTTATTTGTGTCTGTTTCAGGGTTCGTGAGAGTTTGTGTGGATGAGGATGGGAACGAGAAGAGGGTGAGTTCCTTTCAGCTGACTTTGAAAAAAAGATCAGCATGAGTATTTGGGGTGCTTTTCCCCCCTTGTTCCTCTTTCTGTCTTGGTCCGGTTCTCGCTCTTACCATTATATCCTGCTTGTGTGTGTGTGTGTGTGTGTGTGTGTGTGTAGGTTTTTACCTATAAATCTTGTATTCTGCCTTCTTGCTGCTTGGGCCCATGTGCAAATCCTAGTCTGTGTGTATCCTTAGAGGGGGTCAGTTGCCCAGTTGATGGGCTTAGGGCAGGACTGACTCAACCTATGCCTGCCTGAATCTGCTTTTTTCTTCTGCAGCCTGGGGATGTCTGGACCTTGCCAGACCAGTGCCACACAGTGACTTGCCTGCCAGATGGCCAGACCTTGCTGAAGAGTCATCGGGTCAACTGTGACCGAGGGCCGAGGCCCTCCTGCCCCAATGGCCAGCCCCCTCTCAGGGTGGAGGAGACCTGTGGCTGCCGCTGGACCTGCCCCTGTGAGTCCATTGCTTTACCAGCCTGGACAGTGTTATAGGGGCAGTACTTTTAGCATGACTGTGCAGAGGGGTAGACCAGAAGGCCCTTTCCCTCCTCACTATATGCAGAGTGCTCCCTCACCCATGTTTCCTCCCCTTTGTGTCCTTTAGACGTGTTTTCATTCAGTCCCAGGGATCACTGTTCTCCTCCTGTGTCTTTGGAAAGCACTTCCCCAGATAAGGCATAACAAGAAGGAAGAATTGATTTTCTGAGGTCAGAGCTCAGCTTGGCTGTTGGCAAGTCAGCCTTTAGGAGTCTATGCTGGAGAAGTGTAGCAGTGAGAGTGATGCCCCCACCCTACCTTGACAATTTATTTAGTGGGATAAATGATCTCCCTGGACTGGATAACCAGTCCAGCTACCAGACCTCATCATTTCTGTTTATTCATAAAGAGTTCTATGGTTCCTTTACATTAAAAAACAAACTCTCAACTTGGTAATTCGGTGCCCATCCCCGTGTAAGGATCAAAACCTTAAACTTGAGTTAGAGTTAAAACAGCTCCTTAATCCCAATTTGGGCTGCCTGCCCCCCGGAGAGGGGTCTGTGTCCCACTTGTGGGACACAGACCCCTCTCTGGAAGGGGCCTCTTGAAAGTCCTATTCATAAGGCTCAGGTGTCCCATTTGTCCTTAGTGGGGCACCTGGGGGTGTGAGACTCACAACGCAATAGGAGTTTTGTGCAAACAAATTTCTTCTTAAATTCAGTCCCTCAATACTCCTCTGGACTCCTTTTATACCCTTGATTTTTTTTACCCTTTATATTCTCTCTTTTTTTAAAAAAATATTTTATTTATTTGATAGAGAGAGACACAGCAAGAGAGGGAACACAAGCAGGGGGAGTGGGAGAGGGAGAAGCTGGCTTCCTGCAGAGCAGGGAGCCCGATGCAGGGCTCGATTCCAGGACCCTGGGATCATGACCTGAGCCGAAGGCAGATGCTTAACGACTGAGCCACCCAGGCGCCCCTCTTTATATTCTCTTTTATCAGAAGTGGTAAAACTTGATTTAGGCTCTTTTTGTTAAGGATTAAAAAAATTTAAATTAAAACCATTTAAAACTTCTTATTTTGAATAATTTCAGATTTTCAAAAAAAGTTGCACAAATGGTACAAAGAATTCCTTCCTGTACATCTTTACCCAGATTGTATATCTTTACCCAGATCTTACATAATCACACTGTAATGATCACAATCAGGAATTAACATCCGTAAAATACATCCATAAAAATCTTAGTTTTTGTCAGTTGTCCCACTAATGTCCTTTGTTCAGATGCAGGATTCAACCCAGAATCACACACGGCATTAAGTTATCATGTCTCTGTAGTCTCCTTAAATCTGCAACAGATCCTTAGTATTTATTGATATTTATGACCTTGACCTTTTTTTGAAAAGTTCTGGCTAGTAATTTTGTAGAATGTCCCTCAATTTGAGTTAGAGTCAGATTATACATGTTGTCAAGAATAACCCAGAAGACATACTGTGTCTTTTTGGGTTTATCAAGAGGAGGCACATGTTATCAATTTGCCTCATTACAGGTGATGGTAAGTTTGATCACTTGGTTTAGGTGGTATTTACCAGATTTTTCCACTGTAAAGTTACTGTTTTCTTCCTTGCAGTTAATAATGATCGTGTACAGAAATATTCTGGAACTATGGAAATATACTTTTACCCACTGAGTTTACCATGCATGGGTGATCCTTACCTGACACAATTTTTATCGTAGTGTTTGCCAAACAGTGATTTTTGATTTCCATCATTCCCTCCACATTTACTAGTTGGAATTCTACTGAAAGGAAGAACTTTTCCTTCTCTGTCATTTATTAATTCAATTAATTATTTGTATCAATATGGACTCATCAGTTCTTATTTTATTCTAGGGGGTAGAATCAATTACTAGCATTATTTATTTTCTTGGTCAGCTGGTCCTGGATTTGGCTGCTGGGAGTCCTTTCAATTTGACTCGTGTCCTTTTGACATCCCCAGCTCACTCTCTCACACAGTGAGGAGCCTGGCTCCCATTATCCACAATATGTGTCTATGTTGGCTTAATCCCAGAATACACACAAAGTATTTTCAGAATTTGCTAACCAATGCCTGGATGGAAAACCAATCTACTAGCTAGAGTACGATATTTGTATACAATTCTTTGTATCTTTTGTCTTTGAGTACATAGTACATTCCCCCAAAGTTATCCCCTCCGCACGTGTAATTATGTTATTCATTACCATGAGTTTAATTTGTTTCTGTTTGTATTCCGTTTTGGGTTTCCCTCATCCCCATCCTTGCTGATTTTATTCATTTGTTTGTTTTCGGTATGTGAATTACTAACCTGGCTCCAAATGTGAGAATGTGCAGAAAGGTTTACTCGGATGTCACTCCACTCTCCCCTTTCCTCTGTCCTTTCTGCTCATTTCCACCTACGTTCATGCAGGCAACCGACCTCGTTCATTCCAGGTTTATCCTTCTTCGCAAATGAGCTTTGCCTTTTTTGCTTAAAAACATAGCCCAGAAATCCTCTCTATCAGTTCAAAGACAGCAGCAGGGACACAAGAGGATCACAGAAGTGAACTAATTTATCCCAGATCACAGCACAAGCAAGGGGTGGGAGCCGAATTCAATCTTGAGTTTCTCTGGCTCTGAAGTACCCACTTCACTGTAACAGTTTAGTGCCCTCGTGGGCAGAGCCACTTCTGCTAACTGGCCGCAGGTGAGCTGACGCCATTTCTTTGCCTGTGACTTGCTACATCCTCATAGCAGTTGGGGCTGATCTCCTTAAGGCTTGACACGCTCCACAGCTGGGCCACTTGCAGCATGGGTGTCGGCGGGCCAAAGGCGTTCAGTACTGCCCCTTGGAAGGGACCATCTACTCTAGGACTCAGGAGATTTTGAGTGGAAGAGCTCCTAGCAGGCTGCTCAGCTCTGACAGCTGGTGCATCCAGCCCCCTCCTTTGTTAGTGGCCATGCTGCTTGATCTACAGGCCCCTCGTGCAGATGAAGGTTGCCTAGACCTGGTGTGAGTGAGGTACATGAGTGCATTCTCATTGACCCACCGAGTCTGCCTCTCAGTTCTTGGGCTTTTATTTACCCACCACCATAGCTATGGTCATGGTTGCTCCGGAAAGCTCATCTCCAGCTTCATTTTGGTCCAAGAATAACTTTCAAATCATGCATGGTGGTGGTGCCTTCCATGGGGGGATTTTTACAGAATCATCTTATGCAGATGCAAGATGACTAGTATTCCCAAGTGGTGTTTTAATAGGAACCTTGAGAATTTGCTGATCATGTGAATGAATGAGTGGCAAATGAGGGAGTGCTGAGACCCAATCATTTGTTTTGGCTTCAGAAATATTCCTCTTGTGTGATCTCTTAAAGGATCAAGTCAACATGGCCTCTTGTACCATTAGAAACTTGGCAGCTGAGAAGACACATGTGTCTTTAGGTGAACTTTCTTTACAATGAGCTCATAAGCTCATGATACGCTTAGCTCCTCATGATTTCAACAAGTCCTAACAACCCTGAGACTTAACTTTGTTTCCTGGGCCAAGGCATCCCTGTAGAGGAGATCATTCACTTCGCACGCTAAAGTTTTTTGGAAATATAGCTCTATAATTTTCCATGTTTTTTTTTATGTGATACTTGTCCTTCTAACCCTTCTCTAGAAAAATATTTACTGGCCAAGTGTTACTTACCTAAGCTACTCTATCCCTCAGAACTTGTTCCCTAATCCGTAAAAAGGGGGAAGTTAGACTGCATGACCTCAAAGGGTCCATTCAGCTCTCAGTTCTATTAACTGTGTGCAGCTTGGTAACACCTGCCTCTTTGCACTTATGGGAGTTTGGAGAATGTCACATCCGTCCTTTGCTCTCCCCGTCCAGGTGTGTGCATGGGCAGCTCTACCCGGCACATCGTGACCTTTGATGGGCAGAATTTCAACCTGACTGGCAGCTGTTCGTATGTCCTATTTCAAAACAAGGAGCAGGACCTGGAGGTGATTCTCCATAATGGTGCCTGCAGCCCTGGGGTGAGGCAGGCCTGCATGAAATCCATCGAGGTGAAGCATGACGGCCTCTCAGTTGAGCTCCACAGTGATATGCAGGTGAGGGGTGTTTTCTCTGGGTCCCGTGCAAGGCAGCAACAGAACCTCGAAGACGCCTCCGCTGCTGGTTGGTTTTAGCTGGTGTGTCTGTTAGGGACTCCGCCTTCTGCCTCACCAGCAGAGCACCACCTTTTTAGGAGGGGTGTAAAGGATTCTAATAATCTGTTCTGTCAAGCTCTGCAAAGCTCCTTTACCTTAGAAGAGCTACTGCCAAATATCAGAGTTTGTGGATGACACTGGAGTTGAGACTGTCGGTAACTTTGGGAAGAAGTTAAGAGTGAAATTCTAGGATTCCTTATTGTGTGACTACTGATGAATCACTATCTTCTTTGGACAGCTGACAGTGAATGGGAGACTGGTCCCTGTCCCATACGTGGGTGGGGACATGGAAGTCAATGTCTATGGCACCATCATGTATGAGATCAGACTCAACCATCTTGGCCACATCTTCACGTTCACTCCACGAAACAATGAATTCCAGCTGCAGCTCAGCCCCAAGACCTTTGCTTCAAAGACATATGGTCTCTGTGGTGAGAACTTTCTCCTTTGCTCTGGTCTCAGGATTCTTGGCTGCTTGTATTTCTGGGTCCAGGTGATTGTAAGGTTCAGATGCTGGTGGGCATGGAGAATGGCCAGGTCTCCAACATCAGTATGTCGGCACCCAGGGCTACCAATCTTGCCTTTCCCCATCTGTCTAGGGATCTGTGACGAGAACGGAGCCAATGACTTTGTGCTGAGGGATGGCACGGTCACCACAGACTGGAGAGCGCTCGTCCAGGAATGGACCGTGCAGCAGCCAGGGAAGACGTGCCAACCGCTCTCCTGGGAGCAGTGTCCCATCTCCAGCAACTCCCACTGCCAGGTCCTCCTCTCAGAATTGTTTGCCGAGTGCCACAAGGTCCTCACTCCAACCACTTTTTATGCCATGTGCCAGCAAGACAGTTGCCACCAGGAGCAGGTGTGTGAGGTGATTGCCTTGTATGCCCACCTCTGTCGGACCAAGGGGGTCTGTGTTGACTGGAGGAGGACCAATTTCTGTGGTGAGTCTCCAAAGGCATCCTGTAAAGTTGTGAAGACCAACTAGTTGTGGTCTTGCTCAACCTTCTCTGGGCCTCATATTCTTTTTCTGGGTGATAAAGATCGAAATCCCTGCTTTTCCCATTACCTAGGATCTTATTTAGTATCAAATAAGATGATAGATGTTTCAGTAATTTGGGTGTAGAATGCTGTGTAAATGGAAGTGTTTCTATAGTTCAGACAAATGTGACTTTAATGTATTGGACACATATAGGCATCAGCAAAGTACAGAATGACCAGTCACATTTCTGATTTGAAATTACCCCAAGTTTAGCAGAGGCTCACAGAGTAAGCCATGCCTGAGCAGGATGTTGAAGTGTGAGTGGAATTTTGCCAATGAAATACCAAGAAGCATCTTAATTAGAAAGACCATGGATTGCTAGTGGAGGTGCCTCCCCAGGGTCAGCTCTCCTACTTGGACTTGGCATTTATTCATCATTTAGCATGCAGGGCATACCATAATGAATCAGATGTGATTCCTGCCTCAGGGGGCACTGGAATGAAAAGAACACTGAACTTCAGCCCCCTACCCTCCAATTACTGAATATAATCCCTGACTTTCTCTGGAGGGAAATCAATATATGCAAGCATCTTGGAGTCTCAGAGTTTATTATCATAGAACTGTTGCAGCTCTAGCCTGTGGCTGGAGGACTTGGGCACCCTAATCCCAGCTCAGGAGGTGATCAGCTGTTCTCTATCTGGACCTTGCTTTCTGCATCTCGGAATGAGATGGTTGGACAAGCAACCCTTAGATTCCATCCAGCTCTGTTGTTCTGAGTCCATTAGATGGTAGTGCCTCGTTTCAACCTGCCTGCAGTTCAAGGGGCAAATGATAGTTCCTGAGTTAGCCATAGCCCTTCTCTACTTACTAGTTTCCTTGTCTACCCCCGGCTACTCACTCTGTACTTACGGGAAAATGCTTGGTGCTCTATATCCTTAGACACTCCTGCCACCTGCCTTGGCATCGTGAGAAGGGGTTGAGCAGGGCCAGAGTGGGACAAGTGAATCATGTACCTTTTCTCCAAGCAACTCTTCATAGCTGTGGATTCCTTATTTAATTTAAGAGGATTTTTTAAAGGATTCAATATACCTGTATTCAAAAGAAACGCCCATAAAACTTCCTAAGGATACACAGGCTCACATCATCCATTAGGATTAAATTTTGCTCAAGTAACAGAGAAGTAAAATTCTCTCTCACACAGTTGATCAGAGGGAGGTAGCTCCAGCTGTTTCTGGGTTTCAAACTGGATTCTAGTTTTTTGCTCTGCCCTCACTTGGGTGTGCTTTTTTCTCATGGCTTAAGATGGACCTCTAGCTGTCACATCCGGGTTCCAGATGGCAGTGGGAGTGAAGGGAAAAGGCACAAAGGACACACACAGCTGTCCTTTAAAAAAGATTCCTGGGTCAAAATGGTGGAAAAAAACCAAAAAACAAAAAACAAGATTCCTGGAAACCGCTATTGGAGTCTACATTTGCACTTATAGTTCACTGGGCAGAACTGTAGTCACGTGACTACACTTAGCAGCAAGGGAGGTCAGGAAATGTAGTCTGTATTCTGTGGTCAGGTGCCTGGCTTACTGGTCTATTTATGGAAAATGGAGGGAATAAAAATGGGTAGAGGGGTGCCTGGGTGGCTCAGTCGTTGGGCATCTGCCTTTGGCTTGGGTCATGATCCCAGAGTCCTGGGGTCGAGCCCCACGTTTGGCTCTCTGCTCTGCAGAGAGCCTGCTTCTCCCTCTCCCTCTGCCCTCCTCTCTGCCTACTTGTGCTCTCTCTCTGTCAAACAAATAAATAAAATTAAAAAATGGGTAGAAATTAGCCATTTCTGCCCCAGCAAGTTTGTCAGATGGTCAACCTCTTTGAAGCAGCTGTGCCTTTGTTTCTGTCTGGTTGGTGTGGGCTGAGTGTGACCCCGTTCTCTGTCTGTAGATATGTCATGCCCACTGTCCTTGGTGTACAACCACTGTGAGCGTGGCTGCCCCCGGCTCTGTGAAGGCAATACAAGCTCCTGTGGGGACCATCCCTCAGAAGGCTGCTTCTGTCCCCCAAACCAAGTCATGCTGGAAGGTAGCTGTGTCCCTGAGGAGGCCTGTACCCAGTGCGTCAGTGAGGATGGAGTCCGGCACCAGGTAGGAGCCTTGGCCTTGTGCCTCCCATGGGGCTGCTTCTCTCTTGGGTCGGTAGCATGAAGTGTTCACCGGTGATTGGCCCCCTCCAACTGTGGCAGAAAGGGTCAACTCTTAAGGGGATCACTGAAGACTAGGGAAGCAGTATGATGTAATGGTTTTGGAGCCAGACACATCTTGGTTCTAATCCTGGGTCTGTCATATATTAGCTGTGTAAGCAAACACCAAAGTATTAACATGTTACTACTACTACTACTACTACTACTACTACTACTACTACTACTACTATCATCATTATATTCATGTAAGTAGAAGGCTATAGGAACCCAGAAGAGGATGGGAAAAGAATATTTATACTAATAGCGATGTCTACTATGATTACACACTGGTGTATATGACACACACTGGCCAGCTACTGCAAATGCACATGTTGTCAACTTTGAAGCTATGACTGCCATCTTAGGCCAAGATGAGGGAGAGCCTAGTAAGTGTCCTTTCAAAAGGTACTCAATAATCTGTAGAGCGCTATAAGAATAGATGACTCCATGACTCCCAAGAAGATCAGCCCAAAGAAGACCTAGCAAAAAGGCATTTTCATACATCGGAAAGAGCACACTCTTTGCAGTCAGACAGTACCTTGCATTGTACTAAGCCCTATATGTTCATTATCTTCACACTCCTGGGGTCCCTCCCACATATTATGTAGCTTGCATTGTACTAAGCCCTATGTATTCATTATCTCAACATTTTTTGAAGGTTTGTTTTGCAGGATATTAACAGTTAGCTGTGGTCAAGAGAGTTTAAAGAACACAAGCTAAACAGGTTTCTTTATTGCAGCATTCTTTAGAGCTTTTAACGCACTAACATGTGGTGCAAGTATTTAAGAGGGTTTTTGCTTCTCAACCTTATCTGACCATGGAACTTGTGTGTGTGTGTGTGTGTGTGTGTGTGTGTGTGTGTGTGTGTGTGTGTAGCATCCCCTTGGACTATGGTTTCACAGAACACACTGGGATGTCTTACGTCGTCTTAGTAAATACTTACAAGATCTTTAAGAGAGATTCAAGGCTTAGAGAGCTTCCTTTGCCCAGGGACATGGTTTGTAAGTGACGAAGTTGGGAATTGGACTCAGTATTTAAAGCTCTGTCTGACTGCAAAGAGCATGCTCTTTCCGATGTATGAAAATGCCTTTTTGCTAGGTCTTCTTTGGGCTGGTCTTCTTGGGAGTCATGGAGTCATCTGTTCTCATAGCCCTCTACAGGTTATTGAGTACATTTTGAAAGGACACTTACTAGGCTCTCCCTCCTCTTGGCCTAAGATGGCAGTCATGGCTTCAAAGTTGACAACATGTGCATTTGCAGTGGCTGGCCAGTGTGTGTCCCCCACACATCGTGCGGGGGTCCTATCCTTCCTCTCGGACAGTGATACTGCAGAGCGTGGTAGAGGGAGAGCAGATATGACTTCTAGCAAAGGGGAGTGTATTCTGTGATCAGGAACTATACCCCAGACCTAACATCTTCATCATCACCAGGGAGGACTTTTTTCACTAGGTGAACCAGGTGAGGTGACTTACTGTATTTACTCACAACTAGGAGAAGTCAAGGTGAAGCTCGCTGACCAATCTGGAGAATGATGAAAACAGTGTAACTTCGCTCTTCTGTCCCAGACATTGTCAGCCATGAAATGGACCATTTCCTTTGATTCTCCCCAAAACTCCATAGGGTCATTATTACATGTGCCATTGAATGGGTGAGGAGACAGGCTCAGACAAAACTGGGGTTCCCATTCATGACACCAGGGCATCCCATAGTGTCCTAGCCCTGCCTTTGATCCCATTGGAACTGGGAGCTAAACTTTGGGCTGTGTGTTCATGGAAGCACAGGCGTCCATCCAGCTATTACTGGATGGCTCTCATCTGCTCTGTTTTGTTATTTGGCTTTATCCTAGTGGACTCCATTTGCTCTCACTGTGGAGTAGATGAATTAGGAGGGAAGACCGGTCACACTCTACCTCTGTATTTCAACTTGCCAAATGAAGTAACTGCCTGTCCTGAAATATTCTCCAAAACGAGTAAATAAAGCCTTACATTGCTCTCCCCTTGATCTTCACACTCCTGGGGTCCCTCCCACTGGGCTTGAAGGGTAGGTACCATTTATGTGTGCTGCCACCACCCAGTGGTACTTTCAGCCTGGATTTGCTGGGAGTGGGAAGGTGCTCTCAGAGGGAAGGCAGACATCGTCTCTACCCTCTTTGGCATTCGCAATGAGAAGGAAGCTCAAATTTGTAAAGTGCTTTTGGCTCCCTGAGTGTCCTTTGGTTGCGGGGTGCTAAGAGCTGGAAGCTTGTGAATTTTATCTTAGTGTCTCTACCTACCCCCTCTGACTCGATTTCTCCCCACCACTCCCCTTACCTCGTCCAACAGTTTGGAATATGCATTTGAGTTGTGTGGAGAGTGCTTCCAAGGAGTGCAATATTTTGGACATAGAAACAGTCTTATAAATATATTTCAGAACCAAGTGACAATAAAATGAGTTAATCAAAAACTATGAAGGGAACAAAGCCAGTTTTAGTTTATTGCAGAACATATAGTTTAAATGGATGAAAGCAAATATCTGATCAGCCACCTGCAATTTCACTTTTTCCATTCAAAGCAGAGAAAGAATAAAAATCTAACACAAAGAACATTTCCATTAAATGAAATGTCTTTCACCAAAAAATAAAGCCTAGACAGCTTTTCTTCAGGGAAATAATCCAGGGTGTAAGTCTCTGGTGGTAACTTCGGAAGGGCAAAATATTTACCAGTTTCCATAGCTCTTGTTTATTTTACAGAACGCAGTGTGAACACACGAGCCTTTGTGGCCGCCTCAGAGGGGATCCGGCTGAGCACTGGCTGTCCCTCTCTGGGTTGGGGGCTGTGCAGGGAGGGCAGGGGCAGCAAGGACCGCCTCCATCACCCGGGACGTAGTGCCTGGAGCCTGCGCTTCCTGCTCTGAGGTCTCTGCTGTTCCCTGGTGGCCCAGTGCTTAATTTTCCTGCATCTTCTCCCAGATCCTTGGCTGGGGTGGGTGGTGCGTGGTCACCTGCTGTGTCCCTTCTCTGACCTGGGGTTTTGAAGACTTCAGTTTTCCCTTACCATATTCTCTGTAGGCGGTTCTTCTGTCTTTTTTGAATTTAGAACTGCAGCCTGCTCTCATTCCGGTTCCTTCCTGGGAACAGTCCCACCTGGCCCTGGAACCCGGTGGGTGAGACAGGCCGGGCTGGAGTTGGCCTGTCCTGGTGCAGGAGTGCCACCTGCTGGCGTGTTTGCTGCCTAACCGGACAGGTGATGCCGCTGCAGA
The DNA here is from genome assembly GCF_003265705.2 of Callorhinus ursinus. Taxonomy (NCBI): domain Eukaryota; kingdom Metazoa; phylum Chordata; class Mammalia; order Carnivora; family Otariidae; genus Callorhinus; species Callorhinus ursinus. The sequence continues at coordinate 1,362,803 of NW_027397156.1, read as the reverse complement.
GCAGGCCGCTGGTGCTTTCGCTTACCGTGAGTGGGAAAAGGGCTTTCTCAGGGGCCAGATTCTGTCCCCTGCCTCGGGCACGCTTCATTAAAGCTTCCTGGGGAAATAAAAATAAAATAAAAATCCCTGGAAGAAGAGGCTTAACACCTGATTTTGGCCATCTAATAAGGTCTATTGTCCACTCTCAGGATCGTGGGAAAATTGTATTATTTTTTCTTGAATTTAGATATCTAAAGTTCACATTTAAAAAGACATATATAAAAAGTATGATTGTCTCCTTTCTCGTTTCATCACTTTTGCCACTTAAAGGTCTAAATATAGATCCCTTGATTGGCCATTTTCTTGGCATCACCATCACACCATCACTCAGGACAGAGTGAGGCCTGGGGAGATGAGAGATGTCCCCCTCCTCCTTCCACTCCCAGGCCTCGGAGGCCAGTGCCTTCCTGGGCCTTCCCTGGACCTTCCCAGCCCCTAGGGGAGCACTGGGCTCCTGGTGCCGGCTCCTGCCTCCTCTGTCCTGCTCACTGTCACCAGGGTTGTCCTTATTTGGCACTCTTCTCTCTGAGGCAGGGTCCTGCTTACAAAGCGTTGGGGTGTGCCTCGCCTACCATGTAACCCCCCTCCCCAAGCAGACAGGGAAGGCCTCTAGAATCTTCTAGATATCCACAAGGACTTTCCATCCTCTGTTCCCACTCAGAATTCCTTCTCCTTCCCTCTGCCCAGGTCCTTCCCACTCAGCACAGATGCACCTTTGTGAGGCCTTTCTGGAGCACCCCAGCCTCCACAAACATTTCTTTTGCACTGCTGTGGCTCTTGAATTTCCCATTTTTAAAAACAGCTTTATTGAGGTATAATTTACATACAGTAAACGGTACCTATTCCAAGGGTATAATTTGATGAGTTTTGACATATGGACATTCCCATAAAGCCATCATCACAATCATGATAATGAACATTTCCGTCAGCCCCCATAGTGTCCTTAGGCCTCTTTTGAAGGGCTAGCCCCCGTCTCCCACCCCCAGGCAACCACTGCTCTGCTTTCTGTCCCTAGAGATACATTTACATTTTCTGGAATTTTCTATAAATGGAATCATGCAGCGTGTACCTCTTCTTCTTCTTTTTTTTTTTTTTCCTGTCTTCTTTCACTCAGTATGATACTTTTGAGATCCTTTCATCTTGCAAGTTTCCATAGTTTGTTTTCATGGCTGAGTAATATGCCACGCTGTGAATGTATCACAATTCATTTCTCTCATTCAACTTTTCATTGATGGGTCTTATTTCCTCAGTTTAAGTGTCAGCCATTTGAGGGCTGGGATGGGGTTTTCGGTCCCCCCACCCCTCCCACGGCCCCGGCAGTGTGACCTGCTCATGGCAGGCACTGTGATTACGGATGAAGGCAGCTGGAGTGCAGAGAGCACGTGGTGTCTGGGGCCAGAATGTCAGGTTCAATCCCGGGATGCCCCTCTTGGTCACGTTCCTTGTCTGTGTCTCCATGCATCATTTGTACGTGTAGATAATGACAGTACTTCCCTGATGCGGTTATTGTAAGGTGTATAAAGTGAATGAATGTAAAGCCCTTAGAAAGGTATCTTGAACATATTTAATGCTAGTTATTGCTGGGAAGCAGTAGAGCATGGTGTCAAAAAGATGGCGTGTGGGTTCATATTGTAGCTCCGCTGCTGTGGTGGTGTGACCTAAGCAGGGGCCTCAGCTTTCTCCTTTGACAAGAGGGTAACACAAATGTTCTCACCAGGGGGCTGCAGTGCGGATTAGAATCATTTATATAAAACCCATAGAATAGGGGTGCGGGCGTGGCACAGTCTGTTAGCGGCTGCCTTCAGCTCAGGTCAGGATCTCCGGATCCTGGGATTGAGCCCTGAGTCAGGGCTCCCTGCTCAGTGGGGAGTCTGCTTCTCTCTCTCCCTCTGCCCCTCCCTACCAGCTCACACGCGCTCTCTCTCTCTCTCTTTCAAATAAATAAAATCTTAAAAAAACCCCATAGAACAGGGGTACATAGCATATGTTCTTCAGACATTGGCTGGTATTATATACTGAGTGAGGGGAAGGTATCAGGGTCAGAGAGTTTAATCCTGGAGGAAGAATGCAGCTTGGGGGAAGGGTGTTCTCCCTGGAGACCTCTGATCTTCCTTCTCAGCTGACTGATTGTTGACCATGGAAACAGATGGAATAAATAAGACCTTCTTGACCTGGGAATTTTTTAGCTTTTGAACTACTGCATAAGAATGTATTTATTCAGGGGTGGGCAATTTATTTTATTTATTTGTATTTAAATTCAATTAATTAACATATAATGTATTATTAGTTTCAGAGATAGAGGTCAATGATTCATCAGTGCTCATTACATCACGTGCCCTCCTTAATGTCCCTCACCCAGTTACCACATCTCCCCACGTACTGCCCCTCCAGCAGCCCTCAATTTGTTTCCTATGACTAAGAGTCTCTTATGGTTTGTCTCCCTCTCTGGTCTTGTCTTGTTTTATTTTTTCCTCTCTTCCCCTATGATCCTCTGTTTTGTTTCTTAAATTCCATGTGGAGTGAGATGATATAATTGTCTTTCTCTGATTGACTTATTTCGCTTAGCATAACAGCCTCTGGTTCCATCCATGTCATTGCAAATGGCAAGATTTCATTTTTTTTCTGATGGCTGAGTAGTATTCCATTGTGTGTGTGTGTGTATATATATATACATCTTCTTTATCCACTCATCTGTCGATGAACATCTGGGCTCTTTCCGTAGTTTGGCTATTGTGGGTATTGCTGTTAAACATTGGGGTGCAGGTGCCCCTTTGTATCACTACATTTGTATCTTTGGGGTAAATACCCAGTAGTGCAATTGCTGGGTCTTAGGGTAGCTCTATTTTCAGCTGTTTGAGGAATGTCCATACTGTTTTCCAGAGGGGCTGCACCAGCTTGCATTCCCACCAACAGCCAGAGAGGGCTCCCCTTTCTCAGGGGTGGGCTATTTAAACGTGAATTTAATTTTAACTCTGAATTTGACTCGCTGATTGAGCGTAGAGGGATTCCTGGTTCTGGCTTGGCGGTCCCCGTCTGTGCTGGTCACAGTCTGCACCACTGAGGCGGGCCTGGGTGCCCTCCCTTTGCAGGTGAGGAAACAGGCCCGGGGAGTGTAGCCCCACACTGGAGTTCAGGTCTCCCTGACTTCACAGCCCTCCTACAGTGGGGCTGTCTGCAACTCTGGGAAAGCTGCTTGAACCTGTCATCTGCCCTCTCATCTCCCACCACTCCCGGTACCAACAGTGTGACAAGTTTGAGAGTCCCGCTGTCCTCCCCTCAACTCTTCCTGCCGCATCCATGTCTTATCCATTCCAGGAATAAATGGAATCTGTTTCTCAAGCTACACGCCCGCTTTGGCTTGGGAAATGGCCAGCTGTGTGGCACGGGAGTGCTCACCTTCTTGCCTTGCTTCATTTTAGCGCCCGTGGTGCTTCTCCAGCTCTTTTCCTTTCAGAGCCTAACACTGCCTTCCAGCGTGTGTTCATCTGTGCGGCTCTCACGGAGGCATGGCTCAGGCACTGCCCTCCGAGGGGAGGCCGAGCCCGGGGCGGGGGGGGGGGGGACTGACTTCCATGACCTCTGAGGCTTTGCGCCCCCAGTGTCCTGGGCCCTCTCTGAAACTCGTTTTCCTTCAGTTCCTGGAAACCTGGGTCCCAGCTCACCAGCCCTGCCAGATCTGCATGTGCCTCCGTGGGCGGAAGGTCAATTGTACGTCACAGCCCTGCCCCACGGCTAGAGGTGAGCTCCCCGCTCCCTGCTGCTCCCGGGGGAGGAAGGAGTCCCTTGAGGCCCTGGCCACCCCGTCTGCATACCTGCTGGGCCAGATACAAACGTCTGTTTCCTCCACCCCTCCTGCCCTACCCTTCCTTCCCTCGCTGGGCTCGGGGTACCCTTTTTTTGTGCCCGGAGTAGACACTCTCAGAGGTTAATCCTGCCCCCCACACCGCATCCCCACTTTGGCCATCAGTCTCAGAGTCCCCTTGGCCCGATGACTGGTGGGCCTCCCATGAAGGGCCCGTGCTGGTTTTCTGCAACATTTCGAAGGCTGCAGGCTGCGGCATCATTGATTTCTCTGACTTCTGTGGCCTTCTCCCTCAGCTCCCACGTGTGGCCCGTGTGAAGTGGCCCGTCTCCACCAGAACGCAGAGCAGTGCTGCCCGGAGTATGAGTGTGGTATGTGTCCCACTCTGGGCATCTCTCCAGGGCCCAGACCCCAGCCCCAACCCCAGGTGGCCCATGCGGCAGGTGGCTACAGGGCACATGTGGGCTAAGGCACAGGGTGCGCCAAAGGAGGGGGGTAAGGGCTGACTGGCTTTTCCAAAAAAAAAAAAAAAAAAAAAGGCAAGATTATGCTCTGGAACGTAGGATTTGCTTCCCAGGAAAATTCTGCACTGAATTATAAAATGTAAGGTTTGAAAGCATTAAAAAAAAAGAATGGGGTAATCTCTGGTGGGGGGCAGTGCAGAGATTTACTGAAGAAAAAGTCATGCCAAAGTAACCCATGTGCCTTTTTTGATAAAATCCTGAGCATACCAGCTATAGAGAAGGCCACACACAGGGCACCTTGATTTCAGCAAGTGATTCGTCAAAGGGTTTCCTTATAGGCTTGCAAACTCCACGGTGAGTAATGGGCTGAGTAAGTAGTGTAATGAGATGGATCCAGAGCTGATGGAATTACAGTTGTTAACATGACAGAAAATCTCCAGTGCCCCGTCGCTGTCCTGTCCAACGTGTTTATTAATTGGACGGATGAGGACATAAAGCACAGGCATGTCAAATTTGTAGTGATGCAAATCTTTGAGGGAGAGCAAATAGATCAAGGGACAATCTAGGGGTCTAAAAAAGAATGAAATCATCTGAGAAATTTATTTATGTGATGGAATTTATAAGGCATAAATAGAAGTCCTGCGTGGAGGGAGATGTGGTTTGAGACAAACTTGTGGAAAATAGGTCTCAGAATGTTAATGGTAGAGAGAACTGGGGCATCCTGTAGTTCAAGCCCCTCATTTTATAGATGTGATTAAGCTTCTACCATCTGCCAGACAATTTGCCTCCATTATTTCATGACATCTTGAGACTGACCCTGGAAAGTAGCCTTCCCCACCTTGCAGAAGACGAGACCGAGCTCCCAGAGGGTTCGGGTGACTTGGCTTGGCTGAGATCTGGAAGTCCCAGCAGTGACAAGAGTAATCAACATGAGCTTATCATATGACTTGGATCTGTCTGTCTATCTGTCTGTCTCTCTCTGTACCTATCACTTCTCCCCTTCTCTCCCTCCATCTCCAGCTCCTTCTCATCTTCATCATGCACCTAACACAGTAGAGGTCTGCCGGAATAGGAGTGTAGGGTGCCACGCACAATAGTGATCTTGCTGACCTCTGAGAGGGCCTCTCTCTTTCCTGGCCTCAGTGTGTGACCTGCTGAGCTGTGACCTGCCCCCGGCTCCTCCCTGTGAAGGTGGCCTCCAGATGACCCTGACCAATCCCGGCGAGTGCAGACCCAACTTCACCTGTGGTAAGGCCTCTGTGGATGACAAAGGAGTAGCATGGCTGCTGTCTCCTGGCCTGGGAAGGTGTCCTGTATTCTAGTGCATTGAGATCTGGGCTTTGGGTACATCTGGAACAGAGGGGGTCAGATCACACCTGGATTGAACCTTCCTAGCCACGTGCTGCGTGGCATACTGGGTGTGGGCGTAGCTCTAGGCACCTCCCTCTTGAGCTGCATTAAGAGACAGTCGGGCCTGAGATGGAGGAGCCTCCAGATCCAAGCTTTACTAACTCCCATCCTCCCACACACCATTGAGGGGAGGGAATGTTCCTTTGGTTTGTTCTCATCGCTAGATCTTACTCCCAAACAAATCTGTCAGTTTTCTCCCCCTTTGTGTATCTACTGAATCACCAAATAACATAAGGTTGGGCTAAAGTAAGACGTGGCAAGGAACGCAATTCCGTATGTAGCTTTTGAGGATACCCGCTTTATGTCAAGTGGAGCTCCTGTTCTGGTGATCTAGAGTCTCACTTGAGCTCCTAGAAGCAGGACCTGGAGGGTAAGAGGAGACCTCATTGTATTTGAAGGAAGTTGGGACGAGGCAAAGGACACAGGCAGGGGATTGGCATTTATAAAATTACACTGTGGGTTTGACGGGGTTGCTAGCATGCTTTCGTTCAGCATTGTTGGAGGATCTAAAACTACAGGGCATTGTTCTTGGTACCGAGCTGGCGCTAGGGTCCCAGAAGCTCCCAGCCTGTAAGAATGCTTGCCAGCGCATGGTGTGCCCAGGCCTGTCTGGGTCTTAGAGATTCTATGTCTGCTGTCTCCAAGATTCCATAGCTGGAAGGACCCTTCTTCTTCACAGAGTGGAGACCCAAGCAGCCTTCACTTCTCCTCCATTAGAATTCCTAGCTTCACATTTCTCCTTTTGATGAATGTTCCTATTTTTCCTGCAGACTAACTGCTTTTTGGTATGATTGAAAAATCCCACAGCCGCCAAGCTGGGCTCACGGGCACTTCTGATTTAATAGTCTGGGTCTGGAGTTTCCTTGGATCTTATATAAAGGCTGAATACTTAGGAGCCCTGGCTGAACACCCCCCCCCCCCCCGGCATGGCAGGATGGGGGCATCACCTCGTGCTGCCCCTCAGCCTGCAGGAAGGACGAGTGCCGAAGGGAGTCTCCGCCCCCTTGTCCCCCGCACCGGACACCGACCCTTCGGAAGACCCAGTGCTGTGATGAGTACGAGTGTGCCTGCAACTGTGTCAACTCCACGGTGAGCTGCCCTCTGGGGTACCTGACCTCAGCCATCACCAATGACTGTGGCTGCACCACGACAACCTGCTTCCCTGACAAGGTAGGGGCTGCTTCGTTCTGGCTGGGAAGATGGCCAAACATTGGCTCCTTGTGAACTATTTGCCTACCTAAACGTCCCCTCCTGCCCAAACTGAATGCTTTAATGGTGGGTGAGCAGTCAGCATTCCATCACAGCCTAAATGGACATTTAACTTAGCGCGGGAGGTATTTAGAGAGAACCTACCATGTTCTCAGCATGGCTAGGTGCTCAGTTTACAAGCAAGCTATAAGACACGGTCCCCACCATTAAAGAGCTTATTTTCTAGGTTAGTTAAGGAACTAATATGATAGCATGAATTATTAGTTAATAGTTTATTCATTTGTTAATTGCTATCAATTCATTCATGCAACTGTCCGTCTATCCATCTATCCTTTCTTCCATCCATCCATCCATCCATCCAATATTTACTGAGCAACAATTATGTTCTAGCAGAGCTGGTGCTTTGTTAGGTGTTATGGGAGAAATGTAAGATGCAGATGACTTATGATCTTGCTAGTATATCGAAGATAATTGTTTATAAATGGAATACAGTAAAGACAAGGGATGGTACAGCTGGTAAATGCAAGTAGCGGTGTTATGGGGGAGGGATGTACCAAGATGAACTATCATGAGCCAGAACTGTAGCAGGAAGACCTGGGCACACTTGGCAGCTGCTGGATTATTGACAGTGAGCCCTGGAGTGAATGCCAGGGAGAAGCCATGGTTCTCTTTCCCTGGATGCTTGCTGCTTACGGGCTGTCATTGCCTCCAAGATCTTTTTGGTGATTAGAGTTTGGAAATGCATTTTTAAAGAGGATAAAACTCATGCATTCATAGTGATTTCAGATTCAAAATATATTATAAGGTTTTACTTAACTTCTTTGATTTATACTTCTACCACTTCTCTTCTAAGTTGCAAATACGGGTTTCCTAACATAATTGACATAATTAGTTTTTTGCTTTATATTACAAGATGCCTAGAATAGTCTCAAAAATAACAATGCCAATATTATTGCTAACAATTATAAAACAATTGAGAGAGGTTTAAGATTTCTTTGCAGTTCTTTATTTAGCCTAGGAATATAACCCATTAGGCATATATGGTCAAAATCCTGGGTTTTAAAGTTATTTGAAATAATTATTTTCCTTGTGTGATCTTGCCACTGTCTTGATATCTAGTTAATCAGGTATTTCAGTTTGTCTTGCATTTTTAGGGCTTGCTTTTACTTCTCTTTTGATTTACCATTTTGTTACATGAAAGATACTATGGCATAATAACATAGTTACTCATAATGTTGTGACAAATAGCTTTGTACATCTGTCATTTTGTATTTCGGGCAATGTATCTTTTGAGATAGGTTCCTGGAAGTGAGATTGTGGGTGGTAACATTTTCTAGCAGGCTTCTTAATAGAAGAACAAGGGGTCTCATTCCATAAGTTCCTTATATAGCAGCTGGAAGACCGAGCAGGTAAAGGATAATGGCTTATAAATACTTGTACTGCTGTGATGTGTGTGAATGAGGGTGGAGACCTGCTCATAGCTTCAGAGGGCAGATTTGGGATTATGTCAAAACTGTCATTAAGTGTCCTGATCAAACAGTACCTCATTCCTACAGAATAAAGTGTGAGTGTTATGTTCAACCTGGCTTTACATACTCTGATCCCAATCAACCTTTGTAACTTCATTTCCCATATCCCTTCTGTAGCCTATAGTTTTTCCAAGTAGGATCCCTTGTCTCTCAAACATATCCCATTCTCTGTGCCCCAGATTCTTTCCTTGTTATGCTCGTTGTCATCTTTGGGCCTCAGGGGGGTGCCCGTTCATAGCCCCCGCTCACCTTCAGCCCACTCCTAATGGGACAGAGGGCTATGTGTGGATGGGTGCTAAGTCCAAGGACCACACTGGGTGTGAGGATTAGGGAACAGTTTTCTGTGTGACATGGGAGGGAGTTAAACGTAGCTAAGGCAGTGATGAAACTGGCTTAAGGCAGCCAAGTGAGTTATTTCTGAGCCTGTGGTCCCAGGACTCCCTAGGGGCCACTAGCATACACGGGCAATGGCTCTCTAAGGCTGGTGGGCAGGGAAGGGGAGAGGGCAAAACCTTCATAAACATCCCTCCAGGTGGGCAGAGACCACGTTGGTTTTACATACTGCTGTATCCTCAGCACCTACAGCAGCTTCCAACACACAGTAAGTGCTTCCTAACCTCTTGTTGAAATGAACAGAATGAGTTCGCTCACCATAACCTTGTGTCTGCAGGTGTGTGTCCACCGAGGCACCATCTACCCTGTGGGCCAGTTCTGGGAGGAGGGCTGTGACGTGTGCACCTGCACTGACTTGGAGGACTCTGTGATGGGCCTGCGCGTGGCCCAGTGCTCCCAGAAGCCCTGTGAGGACAACTGCCGGTCGGTAAGGGGCGCAGAGGGGCTGGGCACTGCCTGGAGCAGGCTGGGCAGGAGGTCGGGGAGGGCGGTCCCAGGAAGGGGCAAGAAAGCCCCTTTAGGAACTTCTGGTTCCAGGCCAGAGGTGAGGGGAAGGAGGGGGCTGGGGCTGGGGCTGAGTGAAAGAAGGCGTGAGGAGAGGATTGCTATGCCATCCTTCTGTGAGTCCGTCCTTCTGTGAGTCCGTCCTTGGCTAATGGCCATGTCTGTTGTATGGTCTTGAGTCCAGAGGGCTGTGGAGTTGGTTTGAGTAGAAATTGGATTTAATGCCTACAAAGGAGGACCTGATTTTTTCCCATGTCTTCCCCTTCAACATCACTTCAGCCTGCCCCTAGAACAGACACACGCTCTGATTTTTCTGAGGTTTCCCCCCAGTTTCAATGTCCTACAGTGTCTACACAGATTGGTGATTTTTCAGACCACGTTTATAATTTCCGGGACAGAAAATATGATCCCTGCTGCCCCAATTCAGTTTTTAATTCTTCTGGTGGTGGCCTGCCCCCTAAGGCTCCTGTGTGCTCTGCGGCACTCTATTCTTGCACATTTCAGACTGATGAGACCCTAGAAAGAAGGGAGCAATGGTGTGCCGGGAAAATTGTGGATCAAATTCTGGTGCTATTATTATTATTCCTTCAGTGGTATCAGGAGATGATGATGGTAAGAGAGGAGTAGCCAGGGCAGACAAGGACATACATCTTGTGCTTGTCTTCATAACAACAGTGGAGCTAATGCTCTTGATGCTGGGTTGGAAGTGGGTGGTTTGATGATGGAAGGGAGGGCCTGAGTGCGAATCCTGAAGTCGGAGGGTCTACTCAGTTCGTCTGCTTTCTACCTGCCTTGCTAGTATTGAGGAGGAGCGGAGTTGCACGGCACCCTTGGGAGAGGATGATGCGGTGGTATCCAGGTGTGTCCACTGGGGACACTGAGTTTTGGAAACCTATTGGTCTCCATCCCCTCCCACAGGCCATGGAAGGTGATGGAAATAACTTGCTATCAAGCAAGAGAGTACTGCTTAGAGGTCATTTTTATAAAACCAGCACCCAGTGTGTGTATGTATATATATAATTTTAAGATTTTATTTATTTGAGAGAGAAAGTGCAAGGCAATGGAGGGGCAGTTGGAGAGGGAGAGGGGGAATCTCAAGCCGACTCCCCGCTGAGCATGGAGCCCGACTTGGGGCTTGATCTCACAACCCTGAGATCATGACCTGAGCCAAAAGCAACAGTCAGACGCTTAACCAACAGCCACCCAGGTGCCCCAGCACCCAATATATTTTGTGTATCAGTAGGGAGTTTTGATTGCAAAGAATGGACTCCACTCAAACTAGCTAATATTAAAAGGGGATTTATGGAAAAGATAGGGAATCTTAGAAATGAAATGCAGGAGATGTGAGTGGGCACCACAGTCATACAACATTTCTTTTTGTTTGTCCCATGAGCCCCTGTCTCTGCTTCCCTCTGCCCATCTGTTCCAGCCCCTCCCTGCAGGCTGAATGCCTCTGGGGGGAAGTTCTGCTTTCTCGTAGATTTCCTTTGTTTGTGGCTTTATGGGATCTGGCTTCAACTCGACACAGCTTTGCAGACCTAGGGTTCAGCCCTGGCTAATCTGACTTACTCAACCTTTGTGTTCCATAGAGTAACTTCTCAGGAAGAAAATTGATGGGCTCAACTCAGCCTAGGGATTGGGTCCTCTGTGCAGTCCCCACTCTGGTCGGGTCAACTGTTAGGGAGGGTGCAGGTCATGTGGTATACACCTGGCTATCTAAAGGCTGTGGTGCTGCAGGCAGTTTCACAAAGAAGATGGGTACAGAGGTCAGGGGAGTGGGTGGAGGTGGCCCTCGTGACTGTGTAATTGCTCGATGGGATTGTCTTAGAGACATGTCTATCTTAGAGACTGAATGTTTACACCTTCTGGGGAGAAGGCAGCCTTGTGGTTTAGTTCAAGCTGAGGGGATGGGGGAGGCTGTGTGATGTGCTGAGTTGCGGTGGGAGCTTCGGGGAATTGAGATGGCTTCATTCTTCAAGGAGGGTAGTCTCAGCTCCGGTCCAACTCCAGAGACATTTGGACTCACTCAGCTGAATTCATTTGCTGTCTAGGTTGTGACAACAAGCAAACCCAGGACAGCATAAAAAAAAAAAAAAAAAGAATAACATTACCATCACCCTCTGATTTTTCTTTTCTGAAGCCACAGTCTGCAGAAATAGACTTTCCCCAATCACCTCCGTAGTTCTCAGCTCTTCATGTCAGAAAAATGTAAAGCTAGCAAGGGGCATTGCAGGGTTCCCATGGAATTTTGTAGGTGGGCCTACATGCATATGGCCTTTCTTCCATGTTGACAGCAAGAGGAATTCCCAATCCTTTGTATGAATCTTGGAAGAGTTTTTCTTTGAAGGCTTATGACTGCCTGATTTCCTACCCTTAGATTCCAGAATCAGACTAAATCATGGAACCTTGGGAACTGTTCTGAGGGACTGAATATCATGCATTGTATTTTATTTATCCTTATGATTCTCTTCCAGAAGGAAGAAGAGGCAGGGCTGCTCTTTCCACTTGCCAGATAGGAAGCAGAGGATTAGCACAGGGAATGAAGTTGCCCGTAGTTCTACAGCTCACGGGAAGCCAGTAGCCATGGGAGTGTCCTGACTCCTGGCCCAGGGCCCATTCTGATGGGCTAGTATACTGGCAACACCAGCATTGCAAGGGCTGGTCTGATGCATCCAAGAGACAAGGGACCAGAGCTCCATACCTCCCACTTCTATGTCAGCTATGGTAATTGTGCTGCTAAATACATTAGGGATTTATTCTCAGGGCGTCTGTCTTCAGATTAGGTGGATATTAGATGGACTTAGTTCCATTCTTTTTTTTTTTTTTTTTTTTGGTAAAGATTTATTTATTTACTTGAGAGGGAGAGAGCAGGAGCGGGAGGGGCAGAGGGAGAGGGAGAGGGAGAGAAAATTCCAAGCAGACTCCCCACTGAGCGTGGAGCTCCATCCCATGATCATGACCTGAGCCAAAAGCAAGAGTCGGACGCTCAGTCGACTGCACCACCCAGGCGCCTCTGCTTAGTTCCATTCTTAAATGGGGAACCAGTGAAGACAGGATGGAGAAGAGTAAGGAGAAGGTGTGAGATGTAGATTTTTGAGCAGATGTAAGCTAGAGGATTTGGAGGAGTATAGGAAAAGGAGAGATGACATATAGGATGAACCCTGGTTGCATAGCAAGAAGATGGGGCTGTTGGAGGCGTGGAGGGAATCTTAGAAAGACAGCAGCCAAGAGATTTGGTGGTATGGCTAGGAGTACCCAAACGTGAGAAGTTGGTGGGGTTTTGAGAACAAGGCCTCTGGTCTGGAGTTAGCCAACATATGGACAACATGTTTGCCCATGATGGGGGGGGGTGGGATGGAGCAGCAGCAAACAGGAAGATTATGCGAATCCAGGTGACTCAGCACTCTGAGAGAGGCACACAAGAGTGACTCTAGGTCCCTAAAGGGATTAATGACTCTCTTCTGTGCTCCCCTGAGGCTTTGTTTCTTTTATGGCACTTTGTACATTCTGCTTGTAGTGGAAGGTGTCTAGATTGTACCATCCTAATTTGTTGGCTCCTCCAAAGTACCTAGTACGTCATAGATGCACAATAAACGACTAGAATCTCAGCTGATCAAGGACTGGGGACAGCTCAGTGGGCACTGTTGTGACGCAGGTGGGGATGTAAGTAGCTCCCATGCAGCTGGTGTGAAGTTGAGCCAATTCTCTGGAGAGCTTGCATTCCCCCCAGGGAGAGGCACCAGTGTTGTGTGCATCTCCTGACTCGGCCCTGCTCATGAGTGTGCTTGTGGAGCAGAGCAGGCTTGGCATCCACACCCATCCTGAACAGCTGCAGTCATTCCTTCTCTCTCAAGGACAGAGCTCCAAGATGAAGCACAGTCCTGGGTTCTCTTTCCATGGCTCCTGGGACAAACACACATAGCATTGTTTTGCCTGTTCTTTGTATATTGCTTCAGAGTTTCCGTGGAGGATTTCAGTCCAAGTCCCTAATGCTTTGGCCAGATGAGAGGACCTCCAAGAGGCAAGATAGGCTGGCCTACTTGCAGGACCGTGGTCTCCCTGACAGACTTTCTGGAAAAGACCAATCTGTGTACTTTCTTATCTTACTGTGCCCATAAACCACTAGGTAATATCAAGCAGTGACCAGGGGAAACCCAACTCTGCACATTGGTGAGAGGTCAAGGTGCTCATCTTGTATAGGTGGTTATCCTTGTAAGAGCAGAGACTAGGTCCCAGGCATCCTGACTGTTCTTCCCCAGTCAATAAGGGGCCCTAGATTTGGCCATGATAAAGATCAGGCCAGCTAGCTGCTGCTGAGTGAGTTCTGGGCTGTCTTTAATACTCCCACGGACTGGATCCTGGTCTGAGACTGGAAACTTTCAGAGGGCAGGGTTATATCTCTTCAGCTGGTGTAAGACCTAGCTTAGCGACTCAGGGGTTGACTCCTCCTAACCACTTCTGAGCATGATCCTGAGGCTGGTGGATGACAGAGATGAAAATGTTCACTCCAACTGGCCTGCAAATCCCCAAGGCTCAGGACACATACAGGGTGGATAAGAACACCTGTGTCTTTGCTCCTGGGCTATTCTAATCTCTGTCCTTTGTGTTTTTCCAGGGCTTCACTTACGTCATCCAAGAAGGCGAGTGCTGTGGAAGGTGTCTGCCATCTGCCTGTGAGGTGGTCATTGGTTCACCACGGGGGGACTCCCAGTCTCACTGGAAGAATGTAGGTCTGGGGCCCAGGCTGGGTAGGAAGGAGGGTAGTGACCTGACCAGCTTGGTTGGCCACCCTGTGGTCCAGTGCTGGCTTTGATTTCATCCCCCACCCTTTGGTATTCCCACAGGGAATTGCATCTGGCTGTGGTACTGTCCAGATGTTCCTTGGGGTTACTTGGCCCTTTATAGGGACAGTTGAGATTGCCTCAGATTTCCCATTTGGTGGATTTGGGGAGAGGCCCGGTTCCTTCCCGAAGAGTCCTGTGAACTCCGGGGGGATTTGTGTCCTCCTGTTCACCTGTGAATCTGAGGTCTGCTTCCCCTGAGTGCTTGGTATGGGACGGCCTCACCATCCTGCAGGTGTGGTAGGCCCACCACCGCCCCAAAGCTCCACACGTTCTGAGTACTGCCCTGCCCTGGGTCGGGCCACTCATCCACAGGCCTGGACGCTCCGGGGACAGATTGCTGGGCTGTGGGGGCCAGATGCCAGCATCCCTAGTCTCTTGCTATTTCCCTGTAGGAGTAAGTGGGAAGAGGCACCTGGCTAGGAAATGGGTGGAGTTTGCCTTCCACATCACTTCTGTGTCAGCCCATGCTGCCGTTTCTCAGTCAGAGTGCCCTAGAGCCTCTGAGCTCAGCTCACAGCTAGTGCCCAGGGTGGAGGGGAGTGTCCCCAGGCTTCCCTAAGATGGTGAAGACTGTGTCTGTAGAACCCATGGCTCTGAGCGAGGGTCTTGGTCACTGGGTGACTTTGACCCAGACTCACTGAAGGACTTGGGATGTGCCCCACTCCTTCCCTCTGTGGGTCTTACTCTAGGGGTGGGACTTAGAGTTAAGCTGGGGCTCATCCCCAGAGGCCAGATCAGCTCCCTGAGAGAACAGCACACCCCCATGGGGCCCTTGGCCCCAGCCTTGATCAACTCTAGTGCTCTAACTGCAGGTTGGCTCTCACTGGGCCTCCCCTGACAACCCCTGCCTCATCAATGAGTGTGTCCGCGTGAAGGAAGAGGTCTTTGTGCAGCAGAGGAATGTCTCCTGCCCCAAGCTGGACGTTCCCAACTGCCCCATGGGTTTCCAGCTGAGTTGTGAGACCTCAGAGTGTTGTCCCACCTGTCGCTGTGGTAAGGCGTGTATCCAGGGGCCCCACCTCCAAGCCTCTCTGTCCGCTAAGGGCTTCTGAATTTTTTGCCTTTTCGGCAACTCAGGGAAATGGGCAGAATCAAAGTCCTCCTATCCATTCCTAACGCTTTTGTGGGAAAGTAAGTAAGATGAGAGAAACATTACAGTTTCCTGAAGGTCATCACTGTGCTCAGTGGTGGCTTTCTACCACTGGACCTCCATTTGCTCATGTGAGTTAGTAAGTGGTAGACTTCTCAATCATTCACTGTGATGCCTCTGCTGGGAAAAGGTACTCCAACTTCCCACCCTAACCCTGCCAACAAACACACAAAATAGCGACTCTCTTCACCACCTGCTTGGAATTCTTTGGGACTTAAAGTTTCCAGAGTAGAATTTCCTTCTTTCAGTAGCCCAAGTGCCCTCCTACTCACTCCTTAAGTGTGGACCATTTAAAAAGGCTGTCCTCTTGAGGATGTGGGGGAGAGGGATCTTCTCACTGTGGGCTGCCTGCTCACAGGCCACCTGCCCTTCCTTGGCAGGCCTGGGGGGAGCAAGGCCACTGTGGTTCTGGCACTAGGACCCACAGCACCTGGGGGAGGGGTGGGGCGAGGGACTGCAGATGCAGGAGAGGGGCCCAGACCGGGAGAAGACCCTGAGGGGATCTGCCCTGCACTTTTCTCTCTCACCCAGAGCCCCTGGAGGCCTGCATGCTCAATGGCACCATCATTGGGGTAAGCCTTCTTTTCCAGGGTGAGTTGTGACTGTGGGAAGGGTGGACGGCTCAGTCGTTCTGAAGTGGAAGTGAAAGGAAGCAGGGAGCCCTATCCTCCACTTTTCGTTGCCTCCCGCTTCCGGGGCATCTTGGTACCCAGGCTCCCGCCATCTTGCTGACTCTCTAGGGCCTCACCTTCCGGCCTCCACTCAGGCTCATGAGCATCTCTTCTTCTGTGTGCAGAGAAGCACTCTGATGGCATGACACACATTTCAATCCATCCCCCTCTCCCACTGCTCAGGCTCCCTTTCCGGCATAAAAGCTCTGACTTACTATTGCCATACATGAGGTGGGAGGGCAGGGAGGGAGGGGGGCACTGGACACAGGAGGAGCATCAGGGCCATGGCTTATCTTGGCCACCAGGCCCCCTCTCCTAAGGCAGACAGCTGAGGTGAGTGGGAGGGTGAGGGGGTCAGGGTGCTGGGAGGCCTGACCCTGGTGCCTCTGGTTTCAGCCCGGGAAAAGTCTGATGATTGATGTGTGCACGACTTGCCGCTGCACCATCCAGGTGGGAGTCATCTCTGGATTCAAGCTGGAGTGCAGGAAGACCACCTGCGAGGCCTGCCCCCTGGTAAGAGGGTTGTCGGGGACCCAGGATCCCCAGATACTTGGGGGACCCAAGCACTGGAACCTCGCTGGCGTCTGTAAATAAAGCTTTTGTTATTTTCTGATTGTGGGCAATATTTCACAACTATAATGAAGAGTCTTGTTTTGCAAATTTAAAGAATAAACATAATATTTGCAGGGCTTATGGTACCATATTTACAGTTCTTTCTTTTTTTTCCACACATTTTAAGAAGCATCACTACCATTAATTTGTTAAATATTTATCAGACACTTACTATGTGTAAAACTCTATACAACATTCCTTGGAATGGATGTACCCCAACCTATACGTTCATTCTTGGGCACTGAGGTGGTTTAAAATCTTTCACCCTGTTTCTGCCAGGTCACAATGACTCTGCTCACTCTGAGGGTGGATTCTGAGAAGTGGAATCATCGTTTCTAGTTGGGTAGATAAAAACCTGCATTTCACTGCTTTAATTATGACTCAGCTCCACCTCACAGAGCCTTCTTCTGTGTTGGGGGCTTCTGCTTTTTCGAAAACACAATTGGACAGATGAGCTTCTTGTGAGCCAGAGGTGCAGAATGCAGTAATAGCTCTTTCAGACTGTGCAAATGGAGGGCTTTCCCCCTCAACTTTGCCAGGGAGCGGGCAGGCTCTGCGGCAGCGTCTGGGAGGAGTCCTTCAGACGAGTAGGGGCAGAGCCAGCCAGAGCGGGAGGGGGCTTCAGGAGGATAGGGATAAAGAACAATTGAGCAGGTCCTTTATATGGAGCGTTCTACATCTGTGTTCGTCATGGCACTCGGCACAGAGTCATGCTCAAAGTAGGGGCTTAATAAAATATCTGTGGAGTGAATGGGTCTATAGGAGACACAGCTGTTTCTGAAAGAATGAGTCAAAGAGAACATTCCTGCCTCAATTAGAACGAAGCCAACTAAGTACATGCTTTTTTTTTTTTTTTAAATCACAGTTGCTGCTCTAGGATTTTGGGTAGTGTATGTGCATGTAACAGCTTCCCTAGAATACATATCAGCTTGAATAGGGAATGAAATAATGCTGTGTGGTGTTTGTGGCATCTCTTTCACCTTGGACGTCCACTGGAATACAATCAGCGCAGCAAGAAGTCCCCACCAACGGCGTCTCCAAGGAGTGCTTTCTAGAGGGCAAGCTGCTAACTCTCTAACAGCGCCCTCTAGTGGCCAGAAGGTGGCACGACAAGCTTCTCTGCATCCATAGAAATCCAGCTTCAGAATCAATGCAGTCTAGATCTAGGTTTCAGTAGTTTTAAATCCATGGCCCTTTTTTTAACTCTTCCTCCTTTCCTCCAAAATTCTGATATCCTCCATGGCAGTGTCCCCACTTCCTCCCTCTTGAGAACTGCTAGATCCATCCTCCTTCCATGTTATCTCTCAACTTTTCCTGAAAACTGCAATTGTCCCCGTTCTAGTTCAGCATCCTTAACTGGTCTTGCCACTGTCCTCTGCTGTGAAGGTCAAAGAGGTCTCCTGCAGGCGAGGAGCTGTGGTGAATTAAGTTTAGGTAGGTCTGCTTTGAACGGCCTACATCAGACTAAAGTGTTAGCGTCACCATGTGAGTCCTTCATTTCCTCCCAGGGGAGACCTTGCTTATACCTAAAAGGAGACCTGTAGAAGGTGGTTTGTGCTGGTGGGTAGTACACGTGAAGCTTGACTGGTGAACTTTCAAGGAAAGCATGAGGAAGAGAGGTCCCCTGACACGGAAGGCTGAGAAGGCACCTGCAGGGACGTGACCATGAGCTGACCTTGAGCAGGGAGTTGAATATAGAGGACATTCCAGGAAGGGGAATGGGGACCGGACTGGCAGATAGAGGTAAGAGTGAGAAGAGCAGCAGGGGGAGGCAAGACTGGAAGGCTTCAAGCAACTAATGCAATTTATGAGAAGGGCTATGAGACACAGGGCAGTGTTCAGGGCATGACTGGTCAGGGGCAGGACTGACTGGTGCTCAGACCTGCACAAGCGAGCTCTGGCTGCTAGGAACTTGGCTGGCAGGCAGAGGAAGTGGCTGCTCCTGACTGGATGTTCGGGAGACAGCCCATTCAGCAGTGCCGTACTCCGTGTGTGCGTGTGTGCGTATGTGCGTGCGCGTGCGTATTTCTGCCTATGGAGCCCAGAGCGCTGCCAGGAGTGGCCGTAAGCCCCGAGGGCTCAGATAAGTCCTGTTACGTGGTGCGGCGGCATTCTGACCTTCTAGGGCAGGGGACCTGCAGAGGGAATGTTTTCTTTGTTTACTCCTGCAAGTAGGTCCCCTCCCCCTTCCTCCCTTGTTCCCAACTCCAAAAGCATTGCCGCTCTGCTACCTTCTACCCTCTTTTTCTTCCTGCTCTTTCTCTTTCCCTAACACCCTCTGCCTTTCCCTCTTCTTGGCTTAATTGTGTCCTCTCCTCTCTGGTGTGAGGGTTTTGTCTCCACCGCCCTGTCCCTTCACTTAGCGGCCCCCTCCTCCCTTTGTCCCCTGCCCACTCACTTCTCCTGTAAAGATTTTGTCCATTTTCCTCTCCTTGGGCCTACTGAGCAGACGCTGTTTCCTGGTGTCTTCTTCTAACACTCACTGAAAAGAAAAACACCCAAATCCACGCTTCCACAAAACCCTGCCCAATTTAAACCCTGTTTAATCTCCTCCTGACTGTAACCACCCACACTGACTCGTACTGTTTATTCCATTCCTTTCTTCCTGTCCCCTTTCCTCAGTCCTACACCTTCCAGGAATTGGTACATTCTTGAAAATACAGTTTAAAGCTCACCAGTGAAAGACAACCTGATGCCTCAAACTCCAGCGGTGTCCTTCCCAGTTTGGAGCGTGTGGCCTGGACCCAGCAGCCCTGATTCTGTGCTGACTCCACACTCACTGGCTTTCTGCACAACCTACTCCCTGAGGACACATTGAGTTCAGAAACTTGGTTTATGAGTAGCAAATTGTTTAAATTCATTCCGTGCAAGCTTACTGATTCCTAACCTTGCCTGCTGATTAGAAGCATTCAGCCCATGTGCAATGAACAAGGGAGCAATGCAGAGAGGCCCACATTTTCTGTCTGAGGGCTCCAAACTGACTGGCTAGAGCTTCATGTTAGGAAAACCTCAGGACCTGAATGAATGAATCTCCAAGTGGTTATTACTAAGTGTGGCAAAACGAGAGAAAGAATGACATTATAGTTGGCTTCTCATATAATTCAATTTATTCTTTAAAAATGTTGTGAGATTATGTCCCCCCCCTTTTTTGTCGGAGTGGTGGGTAGCATTAAAAGAGCTTTAATTTTGATGCAGTGATGAAGCAGCTGATGGTAGCTTTTTGGTTTTTGTTTTATTAACATTGTTGAAAATCCTCTTACTTTGCAAGATAGAGTTGGTTGCCCTATGTTGTCTCCCAGATTTGGGGGCATTTTTGCAAGATAGTAAAATCCTATTGTCTGGAAGCTGCTGCTTTTTCCAGCTCAGATATAAATGAAGGACGGTCACTTCAAGCCACTGTCAAGGAGTTCCCAGCTCAACTAATCTCAGTGAGTGTAGGAGGTCTACTTAGAGCCAGGTGCTGGGATACAATGACAACAGCATAGACTTAGTTTGGAATTTACATGCCTCTCAGGGAGAACAAATGAAAATTTCAGATTGTGTTAAGTGTTATGAAGAGTATCTTTGTGTGTGTGTGTGTGTGTGTGTGTGTGTGTGTGTGTGTGTGTTGTATCTTACAAGACCTTTCCGAATAATGATATTTGAAATGATTATTGAAGCAAAAATCAAGGGTGAGAAAGAGCTAGTTATACAAAGCATGGGGAAAAGCATTCCAGGTAGAGGGATAACATATAAAAAGTCTCTCAGGTGAAGAGGTTGGCATATTCATGGTCCTAGAAGATGCAAAGGGGTGGATTGTCAAAAGCAAGAGGATGGTTGTAGAAGAAAAGGTCATAAAATTTGGAAGGAACCATACAGGGCCTTGTAGAACATGCTAAGAAGATTGGATTTTATTCTGAATGCAATAGGAAGCCATAGAAAGTCTTATTTTTAAAATTTTTGTAAAATTATTATTTTTTAAAAATCAGGATAGTTTACCTACAATAAAATGTACAGATATTAAGTATATAGTTTGATGACATATGATAAATGGATAAGTCTGTGTAACCACTAAAATAGTAATATGAAGAAATGCAGTTAAAAGGCAAATGGGGAGAGAAAATAAAATTCTAAACAAACAACTTGATCAAACCAAAAGAATACAGAAAATAATTAACAATAGAACAGATAACAGAAAAGACAACAGATAAAATGAATAGCAAAATGGGAGATTTAAACCCAACCATATCAATAATTACATTAAATGTAAATGGGCAAAACAAAATCCCAATAAAAAATGGAGATTGTCAGACTTGGATAAAAAAGCAAGACCCAATTAGTATGCTGTTTACAAGAGATGTGCTTTCGATTTTATTTATTATTACTATTTTTTTAAAGTAAGCTCTATGCCTAATGTGGGGCTTGAACTCATGACCCCCAGATCAAGAGTTGCACACTCCACTGATTGTGTCAGCCAGGTGCCTCAAGATTTGTTTTCAATTTAGAGAGATGGAGAGATTGAAAATAAAAGGATGAAAA
Source organism: Callorhinus ursinus (assembly GCF_003265705.2). Classification (NCBI taxonomy): domain Eukaryota; kingdom Metazoa; phylum Chordata; class Mammalia; order Carnivora; family Otariidae; genus Callorhinus; species Callorhinus ursinus. Next base: position 1,341,658 of record NW_027397156.1, on the reverse strand, counting down.
AAGATATGCCAGTCAATGCTAAGAATAAGAAAGCTGAGATGGATATACTAATACCACACAAATGGACTGTAAAATGAGGAAAGTCACCAAAAATAAAGAAGATTATTTCATAATTATAAAAGAGTAGATTCATCATGAAGACACACAAATCTTAAATGTGTATGCATCTGGTAGCAGAGTTTCTAATATATGAAGTACACATTGACAGAACTAGAAATAGGCTTATCCACAACCTTATTTCATAATTCTAATGTTTTTTCCCTCAGTAATTGATAGAACAAGTAGGAAAAAAAGATCAGTAAAGATATAGAAGATTTGGAAAACTGTATCCACCAACTTGACCTAATTGAAAATAATAGACTACTGTACTCCCAAAATGCAGAGCACACATTCTTCTCAAATGCACATGAAATCTTCACCTCTCTGGACCAAAGGTTGGACCATTAAGAGGTCAATATATGTGAAAATTTTGAAATCATTTAGAGTACATTCTACGACCACAATTAGATTGAAATTAGTAACAAGAAGGTATTTAGAAAACATGCCACACCATTTGGAAATTAAATAAAATACATTAAAATAATCCATGAATCAAAGAAGAAATCACAAGGGAAGATAGAAAATATTTTGCCAGAGATAACAGCAGTTACTCCAGAGATTACAATATGCATCCTTGACTTACCATAGTCTACCTCGGTTTGATAATATACACTTCATGTATGATGTACTTGCCCCCTATACTTTGTGCTATTGTTGTCACATAGCTTACTTCGACATGAGAAGTAAATTCGCAAGATGTTATTTTTGCCATCCAGTGACTTTCAACAATTTTTAAAAATATTTTGTCAAGAATTTAAAATTGTTGTCTATAGGAGGTCAGCCCAATATAAACTACTCTGCCATTACTAGAACCAGAACTCCATGGATTATTTTTAATCAGGAGGGTGACATGACCAGACTTATAAGAAAGTACTTCTAGCAGATGTGTGGAGACCTACAGTATAGGGGCAAGAATGCAGGTAGAAAGACTTAAATAAAGACTGTTACTAGAGTCTAGTGGTATATGATGATTGCTTGGACCAGGTGATGACAGAGGACGTTGGTCATGACAAGCAGAGGTTGAGTTAGGCATTTTTGGCAAGATTTGGTGATGGGGGTGGGGGGATGAGAAAAAAGAAAGAAGTCAAGGATGACTCCCAGATTTCTGGTTTTGAGCAACTGGGTAATGAAGCCATTTACCAAGGTAAGGTAGGACCGGAGAAGAATGAAATTTGGGACAAAAATCAAGTTGCATTTTGTATATACATCTTGAGAAGATAAGAAGATAAACAGTTGTCAAGCAAACCATTGAATTTGTAAGTCTGGAACTCAAGGGAGAGGTCTAATTTAATAGGTCTGGCTGCTAGAACATGAACAAGATGTACGTATGTAGAGGGAAGGAATGCCATCTAGGGGACTGAGAACTGACGAAGGTTAGACAAGAGTTGAATGTTAACTTTCTGAGCTTTGGGTGAAACTTGCTGGATGGGAGAGATCAGAAACTAGAAAAGTAAGCCTACTTATGATTGGGGTATCCTGGGGGGTTAACCAAGGCTGATTTTCCTCCTGGATACAGGGTTACAAGGAAGAGAAGAACCAAGGTGAATGCTGTGGGAAATGTCTGCTGACGGCTTGCACCATTCAGCTAAAAGGAGGACAGATCATGACACTGAAGGTGGGAGCAAGTTGAACTCATGTCACCACCTGGTTTCCGATTTTGGCATTTCTTCTTCAAGAAAGAGGGACTAAGTTTGGGTCAATATTAGCTTCCCACCTATTTCTGATTTTATAGAGAAAAGATGGATAGCCTATAGAAGGTACAAAATTTTCTCTTTGATTTAGTAATTTTTTCACTCTTCTTGACCAGAGTGTGGTTGGCATAAGGGCCATGATTTGGTGTTGGTTGATCATTAAGATTTCTTCCAGCTTTGATTGCCTATAAGACTGGACAGTCAATCAGGGAGACAGTAAGTCTGATCTATGAGAGTGAAAATTGGTTGTTAGGGTGGTGGTGCCCTGGTTCATCTCTGGTTCAGTTATTGATTTGCTAGTTTACCCTCACTATGTCTTAATTTTTTAAGCTTCTGGGTGGTCAGAAGAGTTTGGAGGGATTCTTTGCATTTATGCAGCCCTATTCACAGTAACCAAGCTGGGACTCACTTCTATTGTGTGCTCTGGGTGTGGAGACTGTAGATACTGTCTCAGTCTTGCTCCATAGTCCTCCAAATTGTTTCAACAACTTCAAGGAGTCAAGGTCATGGTTTGAAGTGTCTTTGCAGACCAAACACTGTCTTCAGATTTGCTCTACCCATTTCCCCTCTTTGTTTTCAGCGTGATGAGATGCTCCAGGATGGCTGTGATAGCCACTTCTGCAAGGTCAATGAGAGAGGAGAGTACATCTGGGAGAAGAGGGTCACGGGCTGCCCACCCTTCGATGAACACAAGTGTCTGGCCGAGGGAGTGAGTAGTTGGAGCTCAGGCCCTACTTTCCTCTTGACCGCTCCATCTTTGACTCTAAGAACAGAGTCCTCTGAACAGCATGGTCTTCTCTGACATGATGTCCCAGTGTCCAAGGGAGACCCTGGACCTAGTTTAAAAACCAGTGAAGTTTCAAAATCAAAGCCTGTTGGAGAGACAAAACTCTCTGCAGTATATGGTGCTTTCAATAGATACCTTTCCCTTGGGGGAGACTGAATCTGTGATCCTCGAACGGGAGGGTGAGAGATCAGATGATTTCTAGTCTCTCCTGAGAATATGATCCTGGTGATGCAACTGGGAGAGAATCTAGAATAATCAGAATTGTTCCAGCCTGGTCAGGTAGGATGGTCAGTCTGTTCCCAGTTGTGATGGCAATGCACAGTTTATGTCCGGGGCCTGAAGCTCGGGGCTGTGAGAATGACCCAGAAGTTGTCTGCTATGTCCTAGTTGTGCCTAATCTGGGACTTTGCTGTTTTCTTAGGGGAAAATCACGAAAATTCCAGGCACCTGCTGTGACACATGTAAGTATATTACCAATAGCTTGTCCCTTGAAATCTGTCAGACCAAGTCCAGGAACTATTTTCTTTGGAGGAAGCTTGTTCTGGAAAGATAGTTCTTAACCATTGACCAATCACTAGGTTCAGTTCTGCAGGGAACTTCCACCCTCCCTGAATGTTCTTAGACTGCCCCCTCCTCAAATCGCCACTCGAATCCCTGTGAAGCAGTCTCTTCCCTTTTTCCAAAACTCCTAAGTATTTCTATTCTCCTACCTGCCTTTTCTTTCCTAGAGGCAGGGGTGGCTCACAGTCCCATCTTGAGACAGTATCTTCTTTTTCCAACCAGAGCTCTTTGAAGAAAGGCACCCTTGATCCATAATCTTGACAGAGCAGACACTCAAGACACATGTATTCTTTGAGGGTCAGACAGCCACCTCCCAGAGAAACAGAAGCCACCAGCTGGTTAACATCAGCTCCCTCTGTGGGCTGTGAGGCCTGCAGAGGCAGAGAGCACAGAGTCTTCTCAAGAGTTCGTAAGACTGGTCTACATTGATTAACCTCCCCTTCTTCACTCTCAGCCCCTCATGGCCTTGCAGTTATGTTCTGCCAGTGGGTCCTCGTAACTCACAGCAACAGCTTTGGGGCCAGAGTCTACAGGGCTGCCCATGAGAGAGCAATCTCACCACACATACCTGTGTTCACGAGCACCAGTAACTCGCCGAATCCTAGTGTTAGTGTTGTGGTCTCTGAATATAGGATCACTTGCCTGGGCTAATAGTTTTTGTTTTTGGTTTAGTGCTTTGTGTTTTTTGTTTTCTTTGGGGGTCTTGGGCCCATGTTCGGTATTGGGTAAAGAAAGGAAGAGTGAAAGCGTGAATCATTCATTCTCTTCCTGATGACTACTAACTCTGACAGTCCCTGCAATTGCTGTGAGCAGGTTGCAGATCAAGGAAACACACTCAGAAAGCTACTCTTTCTGTGATTCCTATCTGCATAAATTTCAGAATGTTGAAGTCTGGAAACCATCAGGGAGCATGAATTCTCTCTGGGCACACTTTGCACATGGAATTTGGTCAAGAGACAGTTATCTGCCAAACTAGCAGGGAGGCAGCAAGGGGACTGTGTTGGTCAGTACTTTCAGGAGGGTGGAGACTCTTCATAAGGAGAGGAAGCCAGGCTCAGGGATTTAAATCTACAGCGAAAGAATATAGCATGTTGGCCTAAATGTGTTTTCCTTATTCATTCTTTTAATGTGGTTGGCAGGCTTTCACTGTAAAATGAAGTTATTTGGAAGTTGGGAGGCAGGCTAATATGTAGTTAGGGTTGATTTAGTTTGGGAGCCATTCAAGAATGGAAGAGTCCCAGTGTTCAGATGGGGAGTGGCGAGTTGGCATTAAATCTTAGAATTATCGGTGGGCCTAGTAGAGGTTCAGATCTGAGTGCCACTAATCCTTGCCATGCCAGAGCCCAGAGACGGCTATTCCCAAAGGGAGGACTCCGTAAGAGGGTCCTAGAGATGCTCTTAGCCCCTCGTGTGGCCATGACATTTGCTTTTCCTCTTTTCTAAAGGCAAAGATAGATATTAGTTATATTTATTGGCTACTTCATTGCCCATTAGCTTCCGGGTATAGTTATAAGCATAAGAAGACTGCTCTAGTCATTATGGTTTTTAGAGTCTACAATGACATAAAACAAGACTCATCCATCTACAACACCATCGCACAGTGGATCTAGGCTCCTCCTGCCATTAAAATTGTACCATTAAGTGAGTTAAACCCAGCCGTAACTATATCTCTGGATTGGAGGGCCAGGAGATTCTGCGGTGAACCAGGATAACTTAATTCCCCTCCTCGCAGCCGGCTTTGGTGATTTGGTTACTGTGAAACTGACCTTTTTCCAGTGAGGTGAGGGAAATGGGCCGGAGAGCATTCTCTTGAATCTCAGCCAGGCACCTGGCCCCATCTCTCACCCGTCCTGTAGGTGAGGAGCTTGAATGCAAGGATATCACGGCCAGGCTGCGGTATGTCAAGGTGGGAGACTGTAAGTCGGAAGAGGAAGTGGACATTCATTACTGTGAGGTAAGAGGGCCCTGGCTTCAGTGAGGCCTGGGTGGGGAAGGGTAGGATTGTGTTTCCTGATCAAACATGCACAGAGATCACCGCTAGCGGGATTTGGGTGTGTAATGGGACCATAAGGATAGCGGGCATGCCAGACTTCCCTGAGATGTCCCTTTGCCAATTGCCTAGCAGGATCCTCCAACGTTGCAATGTGCCCCCCCCCCTTTCCGTCACAGGGTAAATGTGCCAGCAAAGCCTTGTACTCCATTGACACGGAGGATGTGCAGGACCAGTGCTCCTGCTGCTCGCCCACTCACACGGAGCCCATGCGGGTGCCCCTGCGCTGCACCAACGGCTCCCTGGTCTACCACGAGATCCTCAATGCCATGCAGTGCAGATGCTCCCCCAGGAAGTGCAGCAAGTGAGGCTGCTGCCCTGGACACCTGCTGTCGCCTTCCTCACCCGAGACTGGGCCCGCCAGAGCGCGGCTGCTCGCTCCTCGTGCTCCGCTCTTGGGTGCTCCTGAGCCCACAATAAAGGCCAATCTCTCCCCCTGCAAAAGGCTGATGGTTCACTGTGTCTACTAGGCTGAGATGACAGCGGTAGGCTGGGCCTGAGTTCCGAACCTGGTTCTGGGGGAGAAAGCACAGGCTCCGTCTGGAAGCACTCCAGCCCCAGGCATGGCCAACCTCGGGGAAAAAGTGGTGTCTGCCTCCATCGGGTGGGGAGAGGATTGTGGGGAGGCAGGCCTCCTCAGAACCCAGCCCAAATCCCTGAAGGGATTTGCTCAGGAACACTAGGTTCTCCAAGCTCTGGATCCAGGGGCTTCTGAACAGAGCAGAGGGGTGGGCCCTGGGGCCAGACTCCTGCCAAGACAGACATGGTTATTGCCAGTGTGGCTGACCTTGGGGTGAAGGAGTTTGAGCAGGTATGCAAGGGTTTCTCTGAGCCGTTGGCTCCCTAAGTTCCCATGTATCATCAGTAGCCCTTGAGGGAAGAAGAGGTGCTGAGGACCGAGGGGACTCGAAAAGGGGTGCTGGCAGGTGCAGGAATAGGGGCCCATCCAGCACAGGCTCGGCCATGGGGGGATGAGCCCCAGACTTGCAGGCAGGCCTGGGTTCTACACATGGCCCTTGTTCTGCTGTGTGGCCCCAAATAAGACCATTAATGGTTCTCAGACTTAGTTTCCTCATCTGGAGAATAGGAACGTTAGTCTCACTCAGGGGGTTGAGAGGATAAAATACGGCTGAAATTCTGGGGGTAACTGTAAATTGCTCTTGAATAACATAAGAAGTGACAAGAATAAAAATGAGGGGAAATCAAGGCTCAAAGCGGGGGGAATAAGTGTCTCTATTTTCAGTGGCAGAGCATTAGGGATTGACTTTATCCTGAGGAGGGAAAGAGCTCAGTTTCTTTTGGGCTGTATGCTGGATACCCAGGCCCTGCTTATTCCAGACATCTTTTAGTGGAAGGGTGGAGATAACACCAGACTTCACCCAGTCTCCAAATCACTAACCAGTAATGTCACTCTCAAGAACAGATTGTCCTTCTGTGGAGAGGACAATTTATGTGAAGAGTTTACATGTATATGCTGGCCAGATGGTGGAGACTCTAGCTGGGGAGAGAATACCCATGAGAATAAACGGAATGCCCTGGGTTTGTAACAGGAATTTGATGGAGAATTGATTTTCATTCCAGATCCTTTTAGCACAGGAGAGACTCTACTCACTGGAAGTGCTGCATGGTGAAGCTGGAAAGGATTTAGACATCATCCAATCCACTCCCCCCTCCCCCCGCCGCCCCTTTACAGAGAATAAAAGCAGTTCAGAAAACTCGAGTGACTTGCCAAAGGTCCCACAGCGGCTGGATGGCAGGTTCAGAATCCAGGTGCCTGACACCTAGGCAAGAACTCCCAGGCTACTCCACGAGAGCCATACCATCACTGTTGCTTACAGATTCGGTCCTCGCGGGGCCCCGGAACCAGTGACTACTGCATTTCTAGGACTCACCCACTTCCGATACTGTGGGGAATCACCCGGAGGGGAGATACACTACAGGCAAATGGCATGGATTGTGTTGAGCAGCTTTGGCGGGGAGTTTAGTCAGCAGAGGAAAGGAAGAATGGATAGAAGTTTTATATAACTGCTCAATAATTCACAGGTTGTCATCTGTCCGTCCATGACCCAGCCTCCAGCTTTGAGTAGCCTCTGAGGTCTCTGTAGGAAACCAGATCCAGGGGCAGGGAATTACCTCTCTCTCTTCTTACTGGTCGCCTAACACTCTACCTGGGGATGAGGTGTTACTGGAGGCATGGGCCATAGAGAAACTCAGCAGGGAGGCTACCTCTCCAGCATAAGGTGTCAATTTTCCAACACCCTGTGCCTCCATAGCTTGAATTTCTCCTCAGATTTACTGATAGGACAATTCACTGTCAAGAAAAAAGCCAAATCAGAAAAACTGTATGTTTTGATTTTTTAAGAAATGGAAGGGAGCAGGGTAAGGAGGCTGCAAACAAAGAAAGCGGCAGTGGGGGTGTGTCTCAGCCACTTTCCCTTTTAACAGGGCATGGGCCTGTCTCTGGGCTCAGGGGCTCTTCCTGCTTGCCCTCAGATCAGGTGAGACAGAGTCCCCCAAGGTGAGAGTTTTAGGGGGAGTCTCAAGGGGAGAGTATACAGGGCTTAAAGGATAAGAAAGTGCAGGAGGGAGAGAAGAAAGGGAATGGATCAAGGAACCATGGTAGAAAGGCTTCCAGTGCTCTTGGCCTTGAAAAGACATGGAGAAGAGTTGCTGGGAGTGAATGGGGAAAAGGGCATTGTCTGGGAGAGAAAGAAGAATAGCCCAAAGCATTGGGGCATGGACTCTGAGCATGCTGGCTCCTTGCGGATCCTGGCCCAGCTCTTAGAGGCGAGTTGCTTGACCTTTTACACAGCAGTCTCATCTGTCAGATGGGCACACCAGCAGCAACTGCCTCATAGGGATGTGTCAGAATCAAATCATCACCGCGGTCAAGCTCTGAGGGGGCTACCTCAGGAAGCGGGAGTCCGGAATACACGTTAGCCCTGATCACTCCTCGTGGCGGCAATAAAGCTCTGGATTGGGACATAATACTTTTGGTTTTCCTTTTGTGTCGCCCCTGACTCATCTGTGCTGTCTACTCCCCTTTGTCCTCTAGCAAGTGGGGAGCAATCACCACCAGCCTACCTTATCAGTGTAGGAGATGCGATTCTTCACACTGAAGAATAAATAGCATACTTGACCTTAACATAATACCCTTTCACTTTTTTGGGTCCCTGCATCTTGGACTCGTAGATTCCCTCCTCCAGAATGGCCCTTCAGAGGGTCTTCCGTTTCTCTGCTCGTCGCAGGGCACCTGAAGCAGGCGGGAGAGATGGGGCTCCCGTTGTTCTCTGGGATGGAGCTTCCAGGCTCCCTCCTGGACCCAGTCCCAAGCCTCTCAGAGGGATGGTCCCAGTGAGTCCTACCTGCCCCCCTTCTGCCTCTCGCAGCCCCTCCTCCTGTCCTATCTCTCGGGCCCTATGCCCCCCCGCGCCCCGCTCCCGCCCCTCGGACTCTCGGGAGAGGTGGGGACAGCTGGGCGCGAGGGCGAGCGCCGGCAGCTGGGCGAGGCAGCCTCCCTCCCCGAGCCGGCAGTGCCCGGGACGGCCGGGGCCGCGGGGCGGGATTGGAAACTCATCAGCCAGATGGTGCGCCAGATAATCCGGCTGAACGTTCACGCCCGACCCAGGTGAGGAGGCAGCTCTGCCCGGCTCGCCCCTCGGCCTCACTGACCCCAGCGCCGCCCGGACTCGAGCCGCCGGCGGGCGCGCTCCTGGCCCACGTGCCGCTCGCAGCGCCGGTGCGCCCGGGGCGCAGCCGGGAGCCCCCCGCTCGAACCCCGGGCGGCTGGGCGGGCGGCGCTGGGTGGCGGGAGGGGGAGGAGCGGGCGGCGGGGGGCGGGCACGTCCGGGCGCCGCTCAGCGCCATGGAATTAGCCCCGCGGCGGAATAAGCCCGAGCAGACGCCGGCGCAGCCGCGGGCCAGTCCGGGTTTCGCGTCCTGTGTGCCCGCACCATGGCCGCCCCCGGGCTGCGCGGTGAGTCTCCCCTGCCCGGGCCTCTGGTCCTGAGCGTCCGGCGAGTCGTAGCAGGGAGAGGGGCTGCGAGTGACGGAGCTGGCATCCTAACTCCGCGCCTTTGGGGCTGCTGACCCCACGTGAACCTGGAGAGGGAGGCGCAGGGCACTGGTCCCTTCTCCGCCGGGGTCGGGGAGCTGAGGGACGCCTGAGCAATTTCCCACATTCTTCTTCTTCTTCTTCTTCTTTATTATTTATCAAGGAGATAGAAGGTAGGGCAAGAGGCAGAGTATTGGTGCAGCGGCTTTTTGGTGATTGATTACCCATTCTTACCTCTGCGTTTTGGCCTCAACTCATTACTAGTCGTTGGATGTTTAGTTTAGCTTATCTAGGGCAAGCAAGCAACTGGGGTTTAATTCACAAGCAGTCTGCTGAGGTTCGGATTCATCCCCAGCGACTTTGACTTTGTCCTCTCTGGAGTGTCCTCAGGATTTCAGGAAGTCTCTTCCCACCCTAACCCAAACCTGCCTTTAAAGTGGGGCATTTACACCTCAGGGTGCAGGGAAACACAGGCGCCCCTTCTCTTAGAGGAAAAGCAAGTGGAGGTGGACTTCCTGGGCGGAGGGCATTCTCCTGCCGCATCTCTCAAGTTATACTGAGCAGACACGCACTTGGGCAGGGTTGACTTGCCTGGAAAGGGATTATGTTGAGTTTCTTATGGCGGTTCTTGAGTGAGGCCTGCGGCTGGGAGGTGCCCACTCCATTGGCATGAACAGTGAATCAAAGGACCTGGAAGGTAGGTGTCAGTCATAGTCCCGGAGATATCTCTAGGAGCCATGTGGACCCTGGTCCAGGACAGAAGGCCCCATTGAGCGAGGTTAGATCTAAGCCCAAAGGCAAGTGGCAGGTGGAGGGAGGATCTTAGACAAGGTGGGGGCTCTCCTAGAGGACTGTGGTATTCTGGGTCCCTCTACTTGCCTGGACTTTGTTCTTGGGACCTGATCTCAGAGCCCTGGCCCATCTAGCTATCTGTCACCCTGACAGACATTTTCTCCTCTCACTCTGTCTTGCCACACACCTGTCATTTTAGGATGCAGAGACCTAATAGGATGGTCCTTTCCAGCAACCTGTAATGCTCTCTGAGTTGCTGTATGTGGGAACCTGGGCCACTTTGCTGGCTGGAGGAAGTGGATGTGTGAGGGGGAGGGGTGAGTTCCAAACACCAGCCTCAGGTACTGGTCTGGTTACACCGTGTACCTTTTCTGCCATCATCCATGGTAAGGCAAGGCTTGAGGACATGAGGCATAGGGCCTAAGGTGAAGCTTGTCTTTGATTTAATGAAATAAGGACCTGATTTTCTGGAAATCCACCCATCTGTGAACTCTTTGTGCTGGCTGAGAGAAACTTGTCCCACCCTATGTGTGGCATTCTTAGAGCACATGGAGAACAGAAATTTGACCACTAGACATAAGGATCTTACCTCTAGCTGCAAAACAGAATCAGTCTCTATTTGTGATCCGGGGGTTAGACAAAGCCTCTCTGCAGAGATGAGCTGGGACAGAGATTGTGCTAAATGAAAAAACAAGCCTTGCAAATATCTGGAGAATGATCTTGCAAAGGCAAATATATATAGGTGAAGGACCCTGCGGCAGGAGTGTGCTTGAGCTGTCCAAAAAATAGTGCGGAAGCCAAGTGCCTGGAGCAGAGGGATGAAGAGGGAGAGTGGCAAGAGTGAGCCAGCTCACGCAGAGTCTCGTAGCTCAGGCCATCTGTTCTTGGCATTCAGAGAAAAGGTAGACTAATATTCCTCAAGCATCGACTTTATCCAGACACTGTGCTAGGTGCTTTGCCTCACAACAACTTTGTTGTTAATGTTCAGTCCATTTCATCGAAGAGGAGCCTGAAGTTCAGAGAGTTTCAGAAATATGCCAGTTATATTGTGTTAACCACTGAATAATCACAGAAGGATAAAGTTGGAATTCAAACTTGTTTTCCCTAGCACCTCACCTTGTGGCTTTTGCTCTGTTCATAAGAAGTCATTAGAAGGAAGTATAGGTACCAGCAAGTGGGGCTGGGAAATGTGGGGGGAACTGGGGCTTTCAGGGGGATACTGATTTTACAAGGCTGTTAGGGAAATGCGGTGGCCACAGTCCAGGCAGGGCTGTATCTATACATTACAGTTGACCCTTGAACGACACAGCTTTGAACTGCGTGCATTCACTAATATGCAGATTTGTTTTTATAGTACAGTACCAGAAGTGTATATGATTTTCTTAGCATTTTCTTTTCTCTAGGTTTGTTCTTAGAATACAGTATATAATACATATACAAAACACGTGCTAATTAATTGTCTATGTTACTGGTAAGGCTTCCAGTGAACAGTAGGCTATTAGTAGTTAAGTTTTGGGGGAGTCAAAAGTTACATGCAGATTTTTAACTGCACGAGGGGATTGGCACCCCTAACCCTGCGTGGTTCGAGTCAACTCTATTTCCAATCTGGAATCATCATGGTTAGTTTATCTCGTGGGACCAAGCCCGAGGAGGCTGGTTGTCATCACCAAACTCATAAGGAAATGTGCCATTGTGATCTACATTGGGGACATGTCTTAACCAGCACGGATTACCTCAGTTCCACATTTGGGGTTTACAGAGGCATGGGAAACTGACCTAGTGACCACAGGGGGAAGAAGATGTGCTTAGTGTCCTGATGGGCTCTAGCAAATCTGGCTCACTCTATTATGCCCCTGTAAGTGCAGCTCAGATCAGCTCAGAGGACACCTGTGAGCTGGAATGTATGCCAAATACTATGCTCAGTGTTGGAGTTACAAAGATTAATAGGGCACAACACCCTGCCTGTTAAGACCTTACCTTCTAGACTCTTGGTCCCCTAAGACGGTCTTAATACTTTAGCAGCCTTATCCACTGCTGTTCGTCATAAGAAGGAGGAGGTGGGGTCAAATTTTGACTTGTTCAGACCACACCAATGACATTAGCATGACCCTACTGTGGTTCTTTCAAAATGTGCTAAACATCTTTCTTGGACTCCTACTGACAACCCTGCATTTCCTCCAGAAACTTCAAGGAGGTAACTTTTAAGTCTGTCTGGCTGACAACCTTCCACCTAGGTTAGTCTCTGCTGAAACTTCTGAGGGATTGCAGTTCTCACAATTAGCCGGTGTTACTCCCTTCCTCTGTTGAGCAAATACAAGTTAGAGGGCACACTACCCTTTGTTAAAAAACGAAATTCAACCGAGTAAAATTGAAGGTCGAATTGGTTGTATTAAGTGATACACGAATTTGGCAACATCCCATCCAGCAAGTAGAGGGGAGCTCTGAGGAGTCCTACAAAATGGAAGGTTTTATAGGAAGGAGGCTGGGGCAAGAAGTTATTAGCAAAGAAAAAGGATAGTTTCAGGCCTGGAAACCATCTTTTTGGGGAAAGGGAATGATAGTGTTTTTATCATGCGGTTTACTACCTCACCAGTGTTGATGGGGAAATTTCAGACAAACCTTTCAAAGGTCACATACCCAGGATAAAAGGTCACATTCCAGGGATAGGTTGAAATTGTTGATTTTCTGTGTGTGTGTGTGTGTGCGCGCGTGCACGTGTGCGTGTGTGCTCACGCACGCATGCATGCCTGCACTTGTGCAAATGACTCCATTTTGAGCTTGTTTCTTTGTTAATACCTTGTATCTTCTGACTTGTTCACTGACGTAGGGATAATCCATACTTTCTAGCAGTCCTTGATGCCTGATATACATCATTAGCTGATTTAAAAATAGCTTAAAAAAAGCAATAATATACTTCTATTGTGAAAAACATTTAAATACAAATAAATAAAATAAAAATAAAAGTTCCCTGTTTTTAACTATTTTGGTAATTATTCTTCACCCAAATCCCTTTTTAATCTGTTTTTATTTTTGCCTGTATCAAAGAACTATTTCTCTTATTATTTATTAATCTTCAAACAGTTTACAAAAGAGGAAACCCCAGATACAATAACACTTAAATGAACAAATGCCAAATAATGAAGGATTGGGAACACAGTATTATATCACAAAACCTAGACTAAGAATAGGTACTGCAGTTGAACAAAAATTTATCTGTGAACTTCCTGACAGGCAGGTCAGAAAAGAGACAGCAAGTTATGGGTTTCATTGTCTAATAGAAGGAGGCTAGTTCTAGTTCATCAACATTAAACTTTGAGAAGAATGTCACAGTGATATTTGTGCTATTTATATAAGACATTGCCCAACATAATGAGCTGTAGTTTCATTAATAGATTTTTTGGAAAGAGTATTAATCATCACGTGAGCATCTATTGTTTATGATTTTTTTAAAAGGGGTGTTTGTGTTCTACTCTTTCTTGCGCCACTCCACTCTATTATGTTTTTAAAAATGCTGTTTGCAAACCTGTAGATCACCGGCCATTGGGGTAAACCTCTAATTTGAAAAGTAGTGGCTTATGGCATATAAAAAGCTCCACAGTTCATCATCCATTTAGACCAGAGGGCTGCCAGTCTATTTCGCCTCTCCTCTGTAGGAGGGAGACACAAGACCCTTCCTCAGGAACAGCTCCCCAGTTTCCATCTGGTACCATTTCCCTTCAGCCTGAAGAACCTCCTTTAGTAGGTGTTGAAGTGCAGTTCTGCTGGTGACAAACTCTCAGCTTGTGTTTTTTTTTTTTTTTTTTAAGATTTTATTTATTTATTTGAGAGAGAGAGAGAGAACAGGGGGAGGACTAAACAGAGAGGGAGAGAAAGAATCTCAGGCAGACTCCCCACTGAGCACAGAGCCCGACACAGGGCTCGATCTCATGACCCTGAGATCATGGCCTGAGCCAAAACCAAGAGTCGGACACTTAGCTAACTGAGCCACCCAGTCATCCCTCTTAGCTTGTGTTTTTATGGAAAACTGTCTATTTCACTCTCCTTTTGGAAGAATACTTGCATCAGACAAGTTTTTCCTTTCAGGACTCCAGGTGTTCTCTGTCGGTCTCCATGGTTTTGATGAGAAGTCAGCCTTAATCCAGATTTTTATTTTACCCATGTGTAATACCTTCCTAATCTGGTAGCTCTTGATATTAATATTTTATTTTTATTTTTGGTGTTCATCAGTCAGCCTATGATGTGCCCAGGGGTGATTTTCTTTGTATTTTTCTTCCTTGAGTTTGTTGACCTTCTTGAGTATGGATATTAATTGTATTTTATCAACTTTTGGGAAATTTCACTCACTCTTTCTTCAGTTGTTTTTCTGCCTGACTTTCGGTCATCTTCTTTTTCTAACATGTATGTTAGACCATGTGGTCCCAACCAGTTCCTGAGACTGTGTTAATTTTTTTTCAGTCTTTAGTCTTCTGTTCTCTAGATCGGATCATTTCTATTGATCCATCTTTAACTTCACTGATCTTTTGTCTGCCTTCTTCACTTTGCTGTCAAGCTCATCCAATGAAGTTTTTCTTTTTCTTTTTGTACTTTTCAGTTCTAGGAATTCCATTTTTTTTTAAATGCCAGCTTTATTGAGATATAATCACATACCATAAAATCCACCCTTTAAAGATGTACAATTCAGTCGTTTTTATTCATAGAGTTGTGCATCTTTCACTGCTAATTTCAGAACATTTTCATTATCCTAAAAAGAAACCTCATACTCACTGACAGCCATTCACCTTTCCTCCCTCCCTCTAACTCCTGATGACCACTAATGTACTCTCTGTCTCCATGGATTTGCCTATTCTGGATATTATATATAAGTGGAATCATACTGTATATAGTGTTTTGTGTCTGGGCTCTTTCACTGAGCATGCTTTCAGTGTTTAGCCATATCGTGACATGTATCAGTAGCTCAGTTCTTTTTAAAGTGGAATAATATTCCCTTCTTTAGATACACCACATTTGTTTATTTATCATTTGATGGACATTTGGATTTCCACTTTCTGGTTACTATGAATAATGCTGCTATGAATGTTCACATACAAGTTTTTGTGTGTGGTATGTTTTTATTTCTCTTGGGTATATACCTAGAGTAGAATGGCTGGATCATGTAGAAGCTCTGTGTTTAACATTTCAGGCATTGCTAGGCTATTATTTTACATTCCCACCAGCAACGTCTGAGGGCTCCAATTTCTCTACATCCTCACTGACCCTTGGTATTGTTTGTCTTTTTTTTGAATCATAACCATCCTAGTGGTGTAAAGTGGTGTGTCATAGTTTTGATTTGCATTTCTTTAATGACTAATGATGTTGAACATCTTTTCATGTGCTATTGAATATTTCTTGCCTATCTTCTTTGGAGAAATGTCTATTCATATCCTTTGCTCATTTTGAAATTAGGTTGTTTTTTTTTTTTTTAATTGTTGAGTTGTAAAAGTTCTTTATATATTTTGGATACAATCCCTGTTCTGATATATGACTTGGAAATATTTCCTCCCCTTCTCTAGGTTGTACATTCACTTTATTAACGGTGTCTTTTTTTAAAGATTTTATTTATTTACTTATTTATGTATTTAGAGAGGGAGCAGGGGGAGGGGCAGAGGGAGAAGGAGAGAGAGAACCTCAAGCAGACTCTGAATGAAGTCCGACATGGGGCTTGATCTCACAACCCTGAGATCATGACCTGAGCTGAAAATAAGAGTCAGATGCTCAACGACTGAGCCACCCAGGCGCCCCATTAATGGTGTCTTTTGAAACATTTTTAATTTTGATGAAAGTCGGTTTGTCTATTTTTCTTTGATTGCTTGTGCTTTTTGGTAAAATAGCTAAGAAATCATTGCTTAACCTAAGGTAATAAAGATTTACTCTTGTGTTACCTTTCACATGTTTTATAGTTTTACCTACTGCATTTAGGTCATGATCCATTTTTGAAAATATGAATTTTTATGTATGGTGTGACGAAAGGGCCCAACTTCCTTCTTTTGTGTGTGGATATCCAGTTGTCCCAGTAGCATTTCCCCATTTCTTTCCCCACTTCTTAGTTCCTTTGTTGAAATTCACGGTTTTATTTCTGGAATCCCAATTCCGATGACTGATCAATTTTTCTATCCTTATGCCAATACCACAGTAACTTTAAATAAGTTTTTTTTGTATTTGATTTTCTGTCCTGCAACTTTACTGAATTTATTAGTTCTAACAATTTTTTGATAGTCTTCAGGGTTTTCTCTATATAATATTATGTCATTTGAATAGTGCCAGTTTTATTTCTTCCTTTCCAATTTGGCTGTCTTTATTTCTTGTTCTTGCCTAATTGCTGTGCTTGTAGTAAGTTTTGAAATCAGGGAGTGTGAAACCAATTACATTGATTTTTGTTTGTATTTTCTAGTTCTCTGAACTTTTGCAGTTTCCATATCTTCCACTTATTAAGATCATACTTATCTTTATTTATTAGAACGTATTTATGTTTGCTAGTTTAAAGTTTTTTCTTTGTTAAACCCAACATTTGGGCTGTGTTGAGATCATGTGTGTGTTTTGTTTGTTTGTTTTTGGTGATCAAGTCCTGTTTATTTTATTTTATTTATTTTTTATTGTTATGTTAATCACCAAACATTACATCATTAGTTTTT
>NW_027397156.1:1320385-1324856 GCF_003265705.2 Callorhinus ursinus | reverse complement strand
TTAACATATATTGCATTATTTGTTTCAGAGGTACAGATCTGTGATTCAACAGTCTTGCACAATTCACAGCACTCGCCATAGCACATACCCTCCCCAACGTCTATCACCCAGCCACTGCATCCCTCCCACCCCACCCCTACTCCAGCAACCCTCAGTTTGTTTCCTGAGATTAAGAATTCCTCATATCAGTGAGGTCATATGATACATGTCTTTCTCTGATTGACTTATTTCACTCAGCATAACACCCTCCAGTTCCATCCACGTCATTGCAAATGGCAAGATCTCATTCCTTTTGATGGCTGTATAATATTCCATTGTATATATATACCACATCTTCGTTATCCATTCATCTGTCCATGGACATCTTGGCTCTTTCCACAGTTTGGCTATTGTGAAGTCCTGTTTATTTGAGAAGCATAAACAGCAGAACTAGGAAAGAGTAAAGAGAACAAATACAAGGCCCCGTCACAGATGGTGTCTGTGTGTCTGACCAAGGCTGGCCCAGCAGCCTTGACAATGCAGGTGCAAATCTTTCATGAGGCTGGGGAGAGAGTAAACTGGCCCCGGGTCCCTCTGGACCTAGTGAAAAAGGCCAGAGGGCAGAGATGAATTTTTATTGCTTGCTTTGTGTCTTTCATGGGTCACTTATGCCTGTTTCTTGCATGTCTAGTAAGTCTTGATGTAAAACGGACGTTGTACATGATACAACATTATCTTTCTCTCAGGAGAGTTATAATTTCTTTTAAGAGAAGTTTTCTAGCATACAGTTCAATTACTGGCTGATCCGTTCGAGCTTAATATTTAGGTGCGGTTTTCTGCTTCATTAAGGTATATTTTTGGAAAATGCAAGGTTTTCCCCATGATTCTCTAACTTGGTAAGACTCAACCTCTCACTCATTTTAGACCCAAACACACCTCCAGATTGAAAGTGAGGGGATGGAAAACCACTTACCATGCTAATGGGCATTGAAAGAAAGCTGGAGTGGCAATCCTTATATCAGACAAATTAGATTTTAAACAATAGACTATAATAAGAGATGAGGAAGGGCACTATATCATAATTAAAGGGTCTCTCCAACAAGATGATCTAACAATTGTAAATATCTATGCCCCTAACATGGGAGCAGCCAATTATATAAGACAATTAATAACAAAAATCAAAGAAACACATTGACAACTGTACAATAATAGTAGGGGACTTTAACACCCCCCTCACTGAAATGGACAGATCATCTAAGCAAAAGATCAGCAAGGAAATAAAGACTTTAAATGACACACTGGACCAAATGGACTTCACAGATATATTCAGAACATTCCATCCCAAAGCAGCAGAATACGCATTCTTCTCTAGTGTCCATGGAACATTCTCCAGAATAGATCACATCCTAGGTCACAAATCAGGTTTCAACTGGTACCAAAAGATTGGCATCATTCCCTGCATATTTTTGGACCACAGTGCTTTGAAACGAACTCAATCACAAGAGGAAAGTCGGAAAGAACTCAAATACATGGAGGCTAAAGAGCATCCTACTAAAGAATGAATGGGTCAACTAGGAAATTAAAGAAGAATTAAAAAAATTCATGGAAACCAATGAAAATGAAAACACAACTGTTCAAAATCTTTGGGAGGCAGCAAAAAACGTCCTAAGAGGAAAGTATATAGCAAAACAAGCCTTTCTCAAGAAACAAGAAAGGTCTCAAATACACAACCTAACCCTACACCTAACGGAGCTGGAGAAAGAACAGCAAAGAAAGCCTAAACCCAGCAGGAGAAGAGAAATAGTAAAGATCAGAGCTGAAATCAATGAAATAGAAACAAAAAGAACAGCAGAATAGATCAACACAACTAGGAGCTGGTTTTTGAAAGAATTAATAAAATTGATAAACCCCTGGCCAGACTTACCAAAAAGAAAAGAAGAATGACCGAAATAAATAAAATCATGAATGAAAGAGGAAAGATCACAACCAACACCAAAGAAATACGAACAATTATAAGAACATATTATGAGCAACTCTATGCCAGCAAATTAGATAATCTGGAAGAAATGGATGCATGCCTAGAGAAGTATAAACTACCAAAACTGAACCAGGAAGAAATAGAAAACCTGAACAGACCCATAACCACTAAGGAAATTGAAGCAGTCCTCAAAAATCTCCCAACAAACAAGAGCCCAGGGCCAGATGGCTTCCCAGAGGAATTCTACCAAACATTTAAAGAAGAATTAATACCTATTCTTCTGAAACTGTTCCAAAAAATAGAAATGGAAGGAAAACTTCCAAACTCATTTTATGAGGCCACCATTACCTTGATCCCAAAACCAGACAAAGACCCCATCAAAAAGGAGAATTACAGACCAATATCCTTGATGAACATGGATGCAAAAATTCTCACCAAAATATTAGCCAAAGGATCCAACAGTACATCAAAAGGATTATTCACCATGACCAAGTGGGTTTTATTCGTGCGCTGCAAGGTTGGTTCAACATCCACAAATCAATCAACGTGATACAATACATTAATAAAAGAAAGAACAAGAACCATATGATCCTCTCAATAGATGCAGAAAAAGCATTTGACAAAGTACAGCATCCTTTCTAGATTAAAACTCTTCAGAGTCAGGGATAGAGGGTACATACCTCAATATCCTAAAAGCCATCTATGAAAAACCCACAGCGAATATCATTCTCAATGGGAAAAAACTGAGAGTTTTCCCCCTAAGGTCAGGAATGCGGCAGGGATGTCCACTATCACCACAGCTATTCAACAGAGCACTGGAAGTCCTAGCCACAGCAATCAGACAACAAAAAGAAATCAAAGGCATCTGAATTGGCAAAGAAGAAGTCAAACTCTCACTCTTTACAGATGATATGATACTGTATGTGGAAAACCCAAAAGACTCCACCCCAAAACTGCTAGAACTCATGCAGGAATTCAGTAAAGTGGCAGGATATAAAATCAATGCACAGAAATCAGTTGCATTTCTATACACCAACAACAAGACAGAAGAAAAGAGGAATTAAGGAGTCGATCCCATTTACAATTGCACCCAAAACCATAAGATACCTAGGAATAAATCTAACCAAAGAGGCAAAGAATCTGTACTCAGAAAAATATAAAACACTCATGAAAGAAATTGAGCAAGACACAAAGAAATGGAAAAACGTTCCATGCTCATGGATTGGAAGAACAAACATTGTGAAGATGTTAATGCTACCTAGAGCAATCTACACGTTTAAAGCAATCCTTATCAAAATACCATCCACTTTTTTCAAAGAAATGGAACAAATAATCCTAAAATTTGTATGGAACCAGAAAAGACCCCAAATAGCCAGAGGAATGTTGAAAAAGAAAAGCAAAGCTGGTGGCATCACAATTCTGGACTTCCAGCTCTATTACAAAGTTGTCATCATCAAGTACTGGCACAAGAACAGGCATATGGATCAATGGAACAGAGTAGAGAGCCCAGAAATGGACCCTCAACTCTGTGGTCAACTAATCTTTGACAAAGCAGGAAAGAATGTCCAATGGCAAAAAGACATTATCTTCAACAAATGGTGTTGGGAAAATTGGACAGCCACATGCAGAAGAATGAAACTGGACCATTTCCTTACACCACACGCAAAAATAGACTCCAAATGGTTGAAAGACCTAAATGTGAGACAGGAGTCCATCAAAATCCTAAAGGAGAACACAGGCAGCAACCTCTTCGACCTCAGCCACAGCAACTTCTTCCTAGAAACATCGCCAAAGGCAACGGAAGCCAGGGCAAAAATGAACTATTGGGACTTCATCAAGATGAAAACCTTTTGCACAGCAAAAGAAACAGTCCACAAAACCAAAAGACAACCGACAGAATGGGAGAAAATATTTGCAAATGACATATCAGATAAAGGGTTAGTATCCAAAATCTATAAAGAACTTATCAAACTCAACACCCAAAGAACAAATGATCCAATCAAGAAATGGGCAGAAGACATGAACAGACATTTTTCCAAAGAAGACATCCAAATGGCCAACAGACACATGAAAAAATGCTCAACATCGCTTGGCATCAGGGAAATCCAAATCAAAACCTCAATGAGATACCACCTCACACCAGTCAGAATGGCTAAAATGAATAAGTCAGGAAATGACAGATGTTGGCGGGGATGCAGAGAAAGGGGAACCCTCCTACACTGTTGGTGGGAATGCAAGCTGGTGCAACCACTCTGGAAAACAGTATGGAGGTTCCTCAAACAGTTGAAAATAAGAGCTATCATATGATCCAGCAATTGCATTACTGGGTATTTACCCCAAAGATACAAATGTAGGGCTCCGAAAGGGTACGTGCACCCCGATGTATATAGCAGCAATGTCCACAATAGCCAAACTGTGGAAAGAGCCCAGCTGTCCATCGACAGATGAATGGATAAAGAAGATGTATACACACACACACACACACACACACACACACACACACACACACACACA
>NW_027397156.1:1176200-1320375 GCF_003265705.2 Callorhinus ursinus | reverse complement strand
TCAAAAACTAATGATGTAATGTATGGTGATTAACATAACAATAAAAATTAAAATAAACCTAATGCTGTAATGTATGGTGATTAACAACATAATAAAATTTAAAAAAAAGATTATGTACCCCACCTTGAAAAACAAACCCCAAAACAAGAACACTCAATCTCTCATCTGTCTTCTCTATTGATCTGTTCAGGGCTTGGCCTTAGATGTTTTTAGGGGTAGTCTGCTATAAACATTTTTCTTGCGTGTGGTTCTTTCTCCTAAATTGGGGTCTCGGTATCTCAGCTGGGTGTCTGGAATGTTAGGAGATCTTAATGAGGTCTTGCTGTTCTGGCTAAGATGGAATGTCAATGCCTTCCAGTACTGTGTGACCTCCAGCATCTTGTTCTGATCTCAGTGTTGTGGTAGCCTCTCTCTGGTCAGCCTCATACACCTCGCCCTTATGCATGTAGAGTCTTGCTCGCAGCCAAGGACTCTGAAGGTCCCCGAAGGTCTCTCTGGGGAACTTTCTTTGCACAGATTCCTCCTCTCTTTTGCTCTGCCCCATAATTTCCAGCCATTTTAGCTGCTCCAAGCCTTGATCTTTGCCTTCTCAGTTCAGTGGGATTTTGCTTTACTTGGATTCCTGCTCCCTGAACCCCAGTCAATAATGTGTCTTTATGGGGTTACATTTGTGACTTTCTGTTCTCAGGAATTGTGGTTCCATGTTGATGGTTGCTCAGTGCCTGAAAATGGTTGGCTTGTGTATTTTGTCCTGTTTTATCGCTGTTTACAGAAGAATGTCCACCCCAGTATCAGTGATTTTATCAGTACTGGAAACAAGTTTTTGTCAGGAGGTTTTTAGTCAAAAGTATTTTGTTGACAAATAGTTTCAGATGTAGGTCATTGGCAAAGGCTAGAAATAACAGGAGTTTCTAATATTAATTCAAAAGTGATCTTCATGATTTAGAAAAGAGTGAAGTTGTGTTTATTTAATTTTAATGAGAAGCTAAGGTCCCAGCCTTAATTTCTGTCTTAAGGGAGAGTTGGACTATGGGGGTGCCTGCAGGCAAGGCCACGACTTTTCTTTAAAAGCATCTTTGTTACTGCTCAACAGTAATTGAACTCAACATAACCAAAGCTCCAGAATTCTATAGCACAAAACATAGGGGAGATTATTTTGCACAAAGCAAAAGGAAGAAATCCTTCTGCTCATCTTTTCGGCATTTCAGTTTTTTAACCTACTCTTTCATTGAGCACCTACTGTGTGCCAGGCTGCAGTGATGGTCAAAGATGATATCCAGTCCCTACCTTTGAGTATCTCTCCCGACCTGTGGTTTGCAGAAATTATGAGGGGGCTCTGAAGTCCGTCAGGTTGGGAGAAGTTTGGGAAAGGGTCTGTTGAGCAAGGCTCTGACGTGTGAGTATTTGACTTGGATGGTATCTCAGTGGGCCAATTACTGCACTTGTGAGTAGTTATTTATTATTATCTGCATTGCTGTATTAGTTAGGGTAACACTCAGCTGCTCTAACAAATAGACCACAAAATGAATAATGAGTAAAATACGACAGTTTACTTCTTGCTAAAGAAATAGCCCAGGTGGGTAAACAAGTTACTGGGGTGGCTCTTATCCATATAGCTTTCAGGGACCCAGCATGATGGAGGCTTAGCCAATTTCAGCTCTGACTTCCAAGGTGGCCCTGAGGGCTGTCCTCCCAGTTATCTGAAAGGGGAGAAGAGCACAGAGGGGCATGCAGCAGCATGCACAGGTTTCTATGGGCCAGGTCTCGAGGTAGCACATATCACTCTGTTCACATTCCTCTGGCTGGAATTCGGTCTTGTGGCTACATCTAATTGCAAGGGAGGCTAGGAAATAGGGTCTAGCTGTGTGTCCAGAAAGAAGAGGAAAACATGGATTTTTGGTAAGCAGCTAGTAGTCTCTGTCTTAGGGGCTTATCAAAAATGATCATTTTAGCGTGGTATGGTCACACTTATATATATATATATATATATATATATATATGGTCACACATATATATACATGATATATATATATATTATATATATATATCACATCCTTTTTATCCATTCATCTGTTAACAGACACTTGGGCTGCTTCCATAGTTGGGCTATTGTAAATAATGCTGCTATAAACACAGGGGTGCACACATCCCTTCAAATTAATGTGTTGATAGTTTTTTGGTAAATACCCAGTAGTGTGATTCCTGTATCATACAGTAGTTCTATTTTTAACTTTTTGAGGCACCTCCATACTGTTTTCCAGTGACTGCATCAATTTGCATTCCACCACAGTGCACAAGGGTTCTGTTTTCTCTACATCCTTGCCAACAGTTGTTATTTCTTGTGTTGTTGATTTTAGCCATTCTGACAGGTGGGAGGTGATACTTCATTGTTGTTTTGATTTGCATTTCCCTGATGGTGAGTGATGTTGAGCATCTATCTGTTCATGTGTCTGTTGGCCGCCTGTGTGTCTTTGGAGAGATGTCTGTTCACATCTTCTGCCCATTTTTAAATTTGCTTATTTGTTTTTTGGTATTGAGTTGTATCAGTTCTTTATATATTTTGGATACTAACTCCTTATTGGATATGTCATTTATAAATATTTTCTACCATTCTGTATGTTGCCTTTTAGTTTTGTTGATCATTTCCTTCACTGTGAAGAAACTTTTAATTTTGATGCAGTCCCAAAAGTTTATTTTTGCTTTTATTTCCCTTGCTTCAGGAGAGATATCTAGAAAAATGTTGCTGTGGCCGATGTCAGACAGATTACTGTGCTCTCTGCAAGGATTTTTATGGTTTCAGGTCTCACACTGAGGTCTTCAATCCACTTTGAGTCTGTTTCTGTGTATGGTGTAAGAGAGTGGTCAGTTTCATTCTTTTGCATGTTGCTGTCCAGTTTCTCCATTTGTTGAAGAGACTGTTTTTTTCCCATTGTATATTCATTCCTCCTTTGTCACAGATTGATTGACCGTATAGTTGTGGGTTCATTTCTGGGTTTTCTGTCTATTCCATTGATCTATATGTCTATTTTTATGCCAGTATCATACTGTTTTAATTTTTATCACTTTGTAATACAACTTGGAATCTGGAATTGTGATGCCTCCAGTTTTGTTTTTCTTTTTCAAGATTGCTTTGGCTATTTGGGGTCTTTTGTGGTTCCATACAAATTTTAGGATTATTTGTTCTAGTTCTGTATTGAATGAAGGAATGAATTAATAGTGAATTGGTATGCTATTAGTTGGCCAACAGACTCAGTTGCTTCTTTTAAAAATATTAAAAAAACTTTATTTTATTAAAATGATATCTGACTACTGTGAGCTAGAGAAGGCAAATGAAGGCATTGTGAGTCTTGTTTTAAATGTGAAATACATGCTTCACTTGTGCTTGAAACCCAAGCCGTTCTTTGAGCTGCTAAGTTTGAATTTGATTTCTCCTTTGGAACTCTGTGCTTTTCAGAATTTACACACCCTTATGAAATCAACACATTGGGTTAAAAAGAGAAGGAGAAATTATAGAAATAATATATGAACTGGAGATACAGTTGCATATTTAAAAACCTTTTCTTCCAATAAAAATCTCATTATGAAGGACGGAACCAAGGTGCTGAGTTATGGGACTTGGCTTTCCCTGACCCTCTGAAGTGAGGTGAAATGATAACTTTCTGCCTGTGGATCACCTTGGAAAAAAGTTGCTTTTTAAATGCATGCTGTATTATGATGGTCTTCTGTGTTGATCTTGAGGTTCTTCCTGGAATGGCTCGTATTTATGGTGTCAATTTCAAGGAAGAGGCTTGCCTTTCTATTTGTTATGGCAGGTAGGGTGGCCTCCAGTTCATCTATAAACTGTGTCACATCATTCAGGCACAAGTTCACTACATTTAATGACATGTAGTGTTTGAATTTACGTGGACTGTGTAGAACTCATTCCTACCCCCTCTGATCTCAAGCTAGTATTATGGTCTAGGCCCTCCAGTATGCTTTAGAAGTCGGGGAGCCAAACCAAAGCTGCAAAAGTGGAGGGTCTTACCCCTGGTTAAAGCACACACCGCTTCGATAGCCAGTGGGCCAAGGTGTGTGCTCATGGGTTGCCAGGCATGGTAGCTTTCTTTTCCTTCTCCAGGGACAGGCTTCCCCTGCTTCTGGGTTCCTGTAGCACCCATTTTTTTAAAACACCCAAGCGAAGGCAGGTGTCTAGCTCAAAATGTTTATCTTGGCCGTGCTAAGTGGCCCTTAGTTTTATTTGTCCCAAGCTTACTTTATTCAAGTTCTAGGTAGTGCTCCTTTCTTTCATATGCCAAGACCTTTGTGACTTGATCTCTGCTCACACCTTTGATTCTGTAGACCAGGGATCTCACCCCTGGTGGCACAGTAGAGCACCTCAGGCAAATTAAGTCCAAATCTTAAGGTGGAGCCCAGACATCAATATTTTAACTTTCTTAGGTGATTCTAATTATGTATCCAGGGTTGAGAACCAGCCAGGGTCTCCACGGGTCCTCACCTTCCCCAGTTGCTGAATGCTAATATTTGAAGTCTGGCTTCCCACCACCATCTCTGCCTTCCCACAGAGCAGCTCTTATATGCTTCTGTTTCTCCTCCAGAACTACTTCTCCTGGTTCTGTCCTTTGGAATGTGGTGACCATCACATCACTGATAGTCAAATGAGGACATACCTGGTTTTAAGTAAGAACAATTTGTATTTGGTTAGGCCTAGTAGAGGTGGAGTTATGTGAAATTAAAAAACGTGTCTCTCAAGCTTACCCCCTCTAGTTATTATGGGATCTCCAGTGCTTTAAAAAGTCTGACTCAGTCCCTAGGGGTGTTTCCAGTGTGTTCATGAACAATTCTTCAAGCCTCTATGTGGCGTTTACCATCTTAGTTGACGTTTGATGTTGAGAATTCCCTTTTCCCAAGCTGTGGGAAGACACTTGTCCTGCTCCTGAAGCCAGTTATGTGCCAGTCCTCCTGCTTGGGGCTAAGCATACATGGTGAACAAGATAGGCACTATTCCTGTCCTCAAGGAGAGCACAACTGAGCAGATAAGGCTTGCTGTCTAAATGATATGAACTTACTCATATCAGTTAACCACGCTGTAGCATAGAGAAAACTTTTGAGCAATTTCCTATAGATTATACATGTATTTGGGATATTTATACATGTATTTAAAATTCTCAGGTTCATCCATGTTCCTCTTCCCTGTTGAATCCCTCTGTATCCCTCGTATCTCATCCAGATCCAAAGGTCTGGGTAGCCTGGGCAGGGGGCTACGATTGCAGGAGCTGTCTTAGGCTTCAGCCTCAGACCCAGTCCGTTTTGGGCAATGGAAATCTGTTCCACCTTCTTTGGAGAGGTGGGACAGAGATCATCAATCTTGGTTATACCCCTGGTGATGAGAGGTGGGAGATGTCTGTGGGTGATGGAGGAAGATGAGGGGCATTGTGGGAATCCACCAAGTATGTCCAGGAGAGGAGTCAGGCACCCTCAGGGAGTGGTGTGCATGCATGTGTGCGTGCACATTCGCATGTGTGGTATGTATAGAGGGGGTGGAGGAAGGGTTACATCTTGCTCACCATTGCATCATCATGCTCTTTTCATGTTAATGAACTTGCGCAACAGGTTTTGATTAGCTAACAGAACAGTTTTGATCAACTATGCTGTAGACTGGCTGCTTCTTCCTGATGTAGGGGAAGGGATGTTTATACCTTAATCTTATCAGCCACGCTCCAAACCACAGTGTGGTGGGCTGCTTGTGAATAGGTTTCGTTTGGGGAACTCATCCAGATCCCAGTCCATGGGTTTTGTCACTGAGGGAAGCACTTCCTGAAATGCTTATTCTTTTCTTGACCTGGGTCTTCACTTTCAGGATCTTGGGTCTGAGCATTGACCATAAGTGCTCTTTGTTAGAAGGCCTTTGTAGAGGGTGGTGAGATGTTAAGAATGCTGCCAGGAAGGGACTTATCAAGTTGTCTTGGTTGAGAGGAGATATTTAGGGGCAGAAGGGAGAATATTTCCAAAGATCAAAGACCAAGGGCAAGAAAAAGCAGGTCACCTTCTGGAAGCTGCTGGTAGTTCAGTGTGTCTGGTGTGTGTGTGTGTGAGTGTGTGTGAGTATGTGTGAGCGTGTGTGTGTGTATGTGTGTGAGAGACAGAGACAGAGGGGGGGTGGCCAGCAGGAGATGAATGACATTGGCAGGTTGACAGAAAAGATAGTAAGGGGCCTTGTAGGCCATGTTAAAAAGTGTGTATTATAAACCAGAAGGGTCCTTTCTTTGCCCCTCCAGTCCCACCACATAGCTGGCCCCCTGCTGGGGCTATGTGGGTAGAAAAAGAACATGAGGAGGAGGAGGCATGCCTTGCTCTCAGAAGGTTGATGATCTGAAACAGCCAAGCCTAGCAGCTGATTGCAAAGGACATACAAATGATTGCCTTTTCCCCTGCAATATCTTTTCCTCCCTCGCCCATTAGAATATGCCTACTTCTTTTTTCTAGATGCTTCTCAAAAGTCATGTACTCTGGGAGGCCTTTCCTGCTCGCTCTAAGCCGAGCTGTGGGCTTCTGCTCCTATAGGGCCTTGTTCATACTCCAGCTTTAGCTTTTTTCTTGTTCCTGAAATTATCTGCTTATTAGTCCCCTTTCCTTATTAGTCTGCTAGGCCAAGCCTTGCATTTCCAATGTATTATATAGTGCCCAGGAAGTGAAGTGGTTCTGAAATGAATAGAGATGTGAAAGATGACATATACGTACACCTCCCCTACCCCCCAAGGACAGCCAGTTGTGCTTGGAGCATGGCATGATACCATGTGCGTGTAGGGGTGGGGGGGAGTGACGCTGGAAGGGGTAAGCAGGCCGTGGATGGGTGTTAGATGAAGGAGTATTCAGACAGGTGGGCAGGGCCCAGATCATGAAAGGTCCTGTGGGCATATCAGACAATCTGGTCCTCATCTAAGAAGAGTGGATTGAATGGGAGTAACTTGGTCGGGTTGTGACCCGAGGCTCAGAGGAGAGCAAGCTGAGTGGCAGGGAGGCCAGTTAGCTCTTACTTATCCAGGTTCAAGGTAAGGATGCACGCTGTGGCCCTATCATCATTAGGAAGGGGATGTTTGAACATCGGTGGAGAGAGGGCTGTTTGTGAGTCAAGAGAAGCAGAGCCCAAGAGGCAGATTTGCAAATGGTCCTTTTTTGTGTGGAGGGGACTGGAAGACCATCCTTCTGTTGCTCTGGCCGCATGCAGAGTCTAAGAAAGGTGCTGTTCAACAGGAACTATGGGGCAGGGCGTAGGGTGATCAGCAGGGCCATTGGGTCCAAATTTTAAGCTTGGAACCTCAAATTTTGACTGTCAAATTCATGCAGGAAAGCAGGGTAAGACCTCAGCATAAGTGTTGACCCTACCTGAAATGCCGTCCAACCATCCCAGGATGCTTGGGGTGGGTCCATGTGAGCATCCTCAAAATCTGCAAGTGCCCAGGTCTCTCTGAGGCCCATCTGGAGTCTTGTTTCTGGCCTGGGAGAGTGTGACACACTATCTCCCCTCAGGGTAACCCTCGCCTGTCTGGCTTTGCTGGAAGCAGTGGCCTTGAAATGGCTGGTGAGAGGGGCGGCCCTGTTCTTCACTTCACACTTGCCCTGCCCGTGCTTAGTAATGAGGCAGTAGTGATGCCATGAGGGAAGCTTCGAGGAAGAGCCCTGCTGCCTGGAGGTCCGGCTCTCACAGGACACCATCTCCTGCTATTCTTTCTCAGAGGCTCTGGAAACCTCCGAGGGCCCCGATGACTCACCTCCCCCTCCTTCCTGCCTGGCGAACCCACTTCCAGCTCCCAGTCTGTTCAGCCTGCAGCTGCCTTGCTCCGGACTGTGCCTCCTGGTCCCGTTGCTCCGGTTCTCCCACCATCCCCTATTGCCCAAGCTCTCCTTACCCCTCCTGACTCTCCACAGCCTGCACCTGCCCGGCTCCCCTACTCAAAGGCCCCACCTCACTCTGATCCTTTGCTGTCCCCGAAGAGTCTCACCAAACTGTTTGAGAGCCGTGGCATGATTCAAACCCGTGCCCTGCGGTACCTCTCCTCCAACCCAGCATGGTGCCCAGTGCCCACCATTGGAGGGTATTCCTCATGGTAAGACCAGAGCCCTGCCCCCTGCACACATGCAGGGCTAGGGACATCTCCAGACCACTTTAGAGTTTCTAGAATGCTTTCACTTGTATTGTCTCAGGATGCCAGCACGGGCTATCTGTGCTTAGAGTATATTAGCTTCTAAGCCAAGACAGCCAACAGCTAAATGGGGGAATGGGTGTTGGAAACCCCTGATGGTGGATGGGAAGTCGCAGCCCAGAATGGGGACCCCAGCTGGGGAGGGGCCTTGGGTGGGCTGGGGGAAGGGATGGTGTGAAAGGGCAGGCCATGGGAGGACCCTGAAAACAAGCTCTATCTGCTTTTTCCTTTAGATTTGGTGGCCCTCCCTACCTTTTGTCTCTGTTCCTTTCCCTCCAGGTCTCTGATCCTGCTGCTTCTTTGTCTGCCTCTGTAGCGCAGCCTAAGAAACCTGCAGCCCTCCTGGGTGGTGAAGGCTGGATCCATCTGGAAGGGACAGAGTTCACCCCTGAAATCGTGGATTCTAAAGGCTAAGAAAGTGTGTGGTGTCCCAGATGAGAAAGGAAACTGTAGTAATGGGGGATAGACAGCTGGTGCTTCTCCTGCCTCAGCTAGGAGAGCTTTCAGGAGGAGGTGAATAGTAAGCAGGCAGGTGGTTGGCAGAGAAGGGGAGTTCTGGAGACTTAGGGCCGAGCGACTGGTATGAAGCAGAGAAGTCAGGGTGGGCAGATGCAGGTGAAGGGGCAGGCCCTGAGGCCCTGGAGTAGGATTTGGTAACGATCCCTTGCATTTTCTGGAGCTCATGTACTTCTGAGGAGTTGTCATCCTTCCTCTTGCTGTATGTCACACTCACCCTGTGGGGAAAAGACACGATAATGACACCCTCCTCTCAACTGTGGAGGTAGAAAGTGACATCAGAGAAATTACATTATTTTTCTGAAATTGTGGCAATGCCAGGATGCAGTGCCGAGGGTCCCCCTGGCTCAGCGTGGGGGCTCGCTGTGTGGCAGAATGCTGATGGCGAGGCCTCGGAGGGCTGTGGAGTGGGATGGAGAGCAATGTGGTTGTCGACCTAGCACTTGTTAGTTGTCTGTAGACAGCCCCCTCCCTGCAACACCCGTGTAGTCCCAAATCACAGGCTGACATTTATTGAATTTCTTATTCCTGGCCTGAAAAAGACTGTCAGCTGTGGCCTTGAACCACTCAGACGGCAGGTCCTCCAGACAGCAGGCTAAGACCAGAACACTGCCCTCCTCAAAAAGTGCAGCCCCCTCCTCTCCCTGGCTTATCACATGCCCCTGTGGTTCCCCTGTGCTTCAGCATCTTTTTTTTTTTTTTTTTTTACTTTTTGGTTGTTTTTATTATGCACTACATTAATACACTGCATAACCTTCTAGAAGGGGTAGATGAGTATGACTGAGTTATTTTTCATCAATCGGGAAAATGCTTCCTTAATCGATATTCTCCAAACCCTTTGACACATAGTAACGATTAACTCCAGAGACTCGCCTATCTCTTTGCATCAAACTCCATTGATATGGATAATAGACAACCCTTTTTTCCTTGCCCCCGTTACTGAACCTGTGGATGTACGCCATGGCTATGCCGGGGATGACCAGGCACACGGCCATGACGCCGATCCCAGGCAGGATCTCAAACCACATCGCAGCGCGGTTGCCAGAGCCAAGCCCCTGCCTGCGCCGCCCGGTAAAGGTGACCCGGCCTTGGCCCCGCTTCCCAGTCTGTGCTTCAGCATCTTAGCCAATGGGGCAAATAAGAATATTCAGAAAGACTTTAGCTTCAAAGAGGGGAGTGGGAAGGAGGGCGGAACGATGTTGGAGGATACATGTAGCGCCTTTCAGTTCATGGTAGAGGCTTTTTGCTCTGGCAATGGGGAGCCACTGTAGGGTTTTCAGTGGGAGAGTGGGGCCATGTGATTTGGAAAGGTCCCCCTGAAGGTGGAGGAGGAGAATGGATCAGGGGCAGCGGTGGCGGTGGGCAGCTGCAGCCAAGCTGGGGCCGCCCTCTGTCCCATGCTTAGCAGGAGGTCTCTGGTCATTTTCATCTAGTTACACTTTGACTAGGTGAGGAGGGCCTTCCTTTCCCCCACCCTAATGCTCTAGGAGGCTTGTGAGGGTGTGGATGGCTGAAGGATGGACTAGTCCCATTTGGGGGAGTCGGAGTGGTCAGATCTGGGTGAATCTTGGAGTGGACGGGTTCCTTTGACTGGACAATCAATGGACTGCCACCCATGGGTTACCTTTATTCATTGACCCCAGACAATAAATGCCCCACTCTCTGCGGTTCCCTGCTGGCCTGTGGAGTCCATGGGATAGAGCTCGGAGGCCTTCCCCTGCCGACTTTATATGTGTCTGTGTGTCCCCCGAGCTCTCCCTGCACTACCTCAGCTTGGGGAACTTCAGTCTTGTGTGCGGAGGAAGCACATTAGCTTTGCCTGTAGTATCTGAATATTTCTCTCTTAGACCTTGAGCAGTAGCTTTTTGAAACAGGAATGTGTTACTTTTGATTTTCTGGGTTCCTCATAACCAAAATAGCAGGTGGCCCACAGCTAGACAAAGAAGCATGTCCTAGCCTGAGGGAGGAACATGGGTCAGGCGCCGGGCTGGGAGAGAGTGTGGTGCATTCCAGACACTGCCAACAAAGCAGCATGGCTGGGACTCAGAGACGCAGTGGGACCTGGGGAGAGGTGAGGTGGAGACGTCAGCAGGCCAGGTTATGCAGGGTCTCACAGCTTGAGAGTGGTGGGAAGCGCCAGAAGTCTCCACGTATGTGGGTGTCATAGCCAGGTCGACATTTTGAAAGGACCCCCCCCACCCGTTTTGGGGAACAGTGAAGGAGAGCAATGGTAGAAGCAGCGGGGGGGGGGGTGTTGGGAGGCTGTTGGGAGTAAGCCAGCTGAATGAGCATGGTAGTTTGGACTAGGGTGCTAGTCAGGGAGGTGGTGAAAAACAGATGGATTGGGGGATAGTTCCTAGGATTGGTGACACAGTGGCTGTGGGGCATGGGGGCAGAAAGCTGTCAAGGCTGCCTGTGGATTTCTGGTCTGGGGGCTGAGTGTAGCGGTGGCCTTCATAGGGTCAGGGAATACTGGAGGAGAGTCCTCTTGCGGAGCAGGTCATAAGTTAGGTTTTGAAGGGGACTCTGAAGCATCCACGTGGAGATGCCAGGTAGGCAGGAGGATGTTTGGATCCAGGGGCTAGAAGAAAATAAGGGTTCAAGATAAAATGCTGAGGTCTGTAGAGCGCATAGGTGATAATTAAGGCTGTAGGAGTGGATGAGAGTATCCAGGCATAGGGTGAGAGTGTGGAGAAGAGGCCCCAGGTCCAAGCCTTGTGAAAATCCATCCAGTTGATCCAGAGGTGGGTAAGCCATGTGCCCCATCGCACCCGGAGCCCAGGGAGGCAGCTGAGTCCTGCACACCCAGGGATCTGTTGTGTAAGACAGCCTCGGTCAAGAGCCAAGTGAATGGTCAATGAAGGAAAGATAATTTTCAAATGGATAACATGTTCCATAGGCTGTATGTGATGGCCTGTCCTTCCAGTCAGACTCAGTTCACCTTTTTTCAGCTTCTTGGAGGAGTCCTATGGAGTGGGTTCACCTGCCTTGTTTGTCCTGATGCCCAGGCTTCACTCACCACCCCCCCACCCCCATTTCATGGTGGAGGCCAGCTGTCTTGGGTCTCTCCACCTCTGTGTCATCACTGCCTGGTGTGTCTTTCTGGAGCTGGAACAACTCAGCCATATGCTGTGTTCTCATTATCGGATGTAGCAGGGAGAAGGTGGGCATGAAAGCAGGGCCTAAGGCAGCCGTGGTCCATGTGTCAGCGACAAGCAGAGGGAGCTGCTGGGATGGCTGGTGGGGCCCTGGAGGCCAGCCTCAAACCCCAGGTTGTACCTTCAGGGGCTTGTGGCTCTTGGAGAGTGGTTTGACAAAAGCTCGGGGCTGACTCTGAATCTGAGCTACCTTGAGTCACAGCTGTGAACGGGAGTATAGCTGTCCAGGATGCTTGAGAGAGCGTCACCTTTGTCATCTGCTCAGGTATACATCGGGGGGGGGGGGTCTCGGGCTCTTTTGACATACATCTGGAGGTTTCCAAGCCTTCCCTGGGCCATAGAGCCCTGTTCTCAGTTCTGCCCTGGGCCAGGTGGTGGGCAAGCACGCGGAAAGGCACAAGGGGAGAGGGATAAAGCAAGACGAGGGACCGAGGAAGGAAGCCCCTCCCTTGCCATCCTGAGCTGCGGCCCCTCTGTCCTGCCACCAGCAAGCACACCCACTGTTGCCCTTCTGTGTTCCCTCCCCTGCCTTTCAGAACCCGTCCACCCTTCAAGACCAGCGTCAGGCTCAGTTCCTCTGGAAGCCTTCCAGCCTTGCTGGTCTCCTGCAGTAGGGACCAGAGCCCAAGGTTGTAGAAGTGACTTATGAGAGCCCTGCTCTGCCGGCCCTCGTTGTGCTTCCTGCCTGCCGGCTCTGTCTTCATGGAGAGACGATCAGGTTCTCCAGTACAGGCACGAATGTTCTAGGGCTCCCGAGCTGTCCAGCAGAGAGCCGGGCGCCTAAGGGGCTGTGCTGCAACCTGGTGACTGACCGGTCAGAAGCTCTGTTTCAAGCTGCTTTTTGTTCATTCCTTCTTGTAGCAGGTGCTAGGGGCTGAGCTGGATGTCCCTGGTGTGACTTCTTCTAACATGCAGCTTTTCAAAGTGAAAAGGATAATAATTAGAATCACCACCTTTCATTGCACACGTGGGGGCTGATGATGGCCCTGGGTGTCTTGCATATGTATCTCTCCTTTGGTTTCTCGCCACAACCCTGCCAGTTTGGGATTCTCATATTACAGGTGGAAGGAACAGGCTCCGAGAGGTCTCAGGGCAAGTGGCAGAGCTAAGAGTTAAGCCCAGGCACCCCGCGCTGTGCTGCTTGGCTGGAGAGTATTTCTCAGAGGTGGGGACAGATTGGGTCTGGTCAGCCTCGAGATCCTGGCAGCTCGTGGGCCCTGTCTGGGGTGTTTTGGTGCAAAGTGGTGTATTTAATGCTTCGGTCCCCTCCAGTGCTGACATTCTGCAATTCTGTCACCAGCCTATGTGCTTTCCCTCCAGGGGTGAAGCTGGAAATTCTCTGAAATAGAACTGGCTCCCACTGTAGGTTGTTAGGGGGCCTTCTCTGGGAGGGCTGAGAAGGGGCTGTGGAGCTCCGAGGCCCTGGTGGAGGCAGCAGGTGCGTGGGAACCCCTCAAGGGCACTGGAGACAAGGCTTTTGTCAGAGCAGGCTTTGGCCCTCAGGGGACCCACAGTTGGTCTGTCTGTCCTTGCTCTCTCCTCAAGGGGCGTGTGGGCTGGTCAGGGTGTCGGCTGGCCTGGCTGCCCTCGGAGAGACCCTAAAACTCAAGCCTTTGGCATGAATTCAGGGTGTCTCTTCAGGGAGTGCTCCACCCACCCTGGCTCACTTGAGCCACTGTCTCATCTTGTCTGGGAATTATAAGATTATGACAGCCATCATCTGAAGGAACTTCTGCTGGTGGCTCCAGGCCCCGTGTGTGTATGTGCGTGCGTGTGTGCGTGTGTGCGTCTGTGTGTGCGTGTGCGTGTCTGTGTGTGTGTATGTGCGTGCGTGTGTGCGTGCGTGTGTGCGTCTCTGTGTGTGTATGTGCGTGTGTGTGTGCGTGCGTGTGTGCGTGCGTGTGTGCGTGTGCATCTGTGTGTGCGTGTGTGTGTGTGTGTGTGTGTGTGTGTGTGTGTGAGTGAGTGAGACTCTCTTCCTCATCCCATTGCTTCCTTCTACCCTCTCCCCTGCCCTGTGGCCAACCAAGGCTGTGAGGAGGTGTGGCCTTTTTCTTAGGGATTTCCCAGTTTCCCTCCCTCAGTGCCTCAGTTTCTCTGTGTCCTGGGTTTCCTGTCACTTGAAGCTGCTTTGCCTCCTTTGTCTTTCCCTCTCACAGATATCCCCTTGCTCCCTGGCTCCCCACGCCGGCTGAGCCCCCGGGCAGTGGCCAGAGGGGGCCAGGGCCCCAAACATGGACAGCAGTACCTCAAGGTGCCGGGTCCTCAAGCCCCCAGCCAGCAGGGCAGTGCTGACAGAGAATCTGGCCCACCATCCGGTGGAGGGAGCTCCCGCAGCGGCTCGGTGAGTGCTGGGGTGGGGTAAAGGCTGGCCCTGCTGGGGGCCCCGAGGGAGCCTCTTGACTGGGGCACCCTCCAGCTGGGGGGCAGGTGTGTGTATTTATGTGTGTGTGTGTACGTGAAAGAGAGAGGGAGAGAGAAATAGGCCCAGGGTTTTTGTGAGGGCCTTTGCCTCTCCTCTGTCTCCAAGCCCCAGCCATGCTGGAGTCGCGTGGGCAGAGGACAGACAGAGAAGGGGAGGTGTGAGAGGCCGCGTGGTCCCACCTGTTGGTCTGCGGACTCCCTGGCTCCCTTCACAGGTCTGAGGACCCAGACCTCTGCTGGGACTGCTCTCCCCTGTGCCTGGCGCTTCATCTGGTTGCCCAGGTGACCTCTCAGGTGGCTGCAGAAGCAGATGGGTATCAAACCAGTAATAAACAGGGAAACGCCCACAGGGAGGGAGGCAGGTCCCTCTCCTGCTCCGCCTTGTTCTTTCCCCTCCTTTTCTCTCAACCTCCCACCTCCGGGCTGGCTGAGAGCAGAAGTCGGTCCCCCTGCTGCTGTCTCTGACAGGGTCCCTCCTGGTGGCTGCAGAGGAGGAGGAGGATGTGGGGCTGAGAGGGGCATAGTGCCGAGTGAACCCCTGTGGGCTGGGGCTGGGGTGGGCCTGGTGAGAAGAAATTGCCCTTTGTTCCAATGGATCCAGAGAACTTGCCAGTGAGTAATCTGTGTGTGTAAGTATGCGTGTGTTTGCAGGCCGGCCAGCGGAGCTGCAAGGAGATGGGTATGTGTGGGTGTGTTCCAGTGCATGTGGAGGGCTGTGTGTGTGTCAGAGTGCCCTGGGGTGCTGTGAGTGTGCCCAGATGTGCATGCAGGGGAGCTGGTGTGGGGGTGCTGTGTGTAGATGCTCTGTGTGTGTGTGCTCTGGTGGCTCTGGTGTGCAGGCACGTGCGGACGTACAGGGCTTTGCTGCTGCGTGTTCAGTCCGTGTGTGCAAGCGTCCGTGTGTGCATGGTTGCCAGAGCGGGTCTGAGGGCACTGGTGGCTGGGCTGTGGACAGGTGGGTGGAGGGCTGTGTATGCTGGGTGTGGCAGCAGAACGTAGACCACTCTGTCCTTTTACTGGGGGAGCTGGGGCCTCTGGGCCTGAGGGGCTTCCTAGTCCACCTCCCCGGGCCCAGAGCACAAGGTCAGCCTCCTCCGTCGCTCGCTCTTCCTCACCGGACCTCGCTTGTCCCTGTCCTGTTCTCTCTCCAGGTCATCAACAATTACCTGGATGCCAATGAGCCAGTGTCCTCGGAGGCCCGTCTGAGCCGCATGCACTTCCACGATAACCAGAGGAAGGTCGACTATGTGCTCGCCTACCATTACCGGAAACGTGGGGTGCATCCTGGCCTGGGCTCCCCTGGCCCGTCGCTGGCGATTGTCTCCAATGGGGAGACAGGCAAGGAACCTCATGCCGGGGGCCACGGTGACATTGAGCTGGGGCCACTCGATGCCCTGGAGGAGGAGAAGAAGGAGCAACGGGAGGAGTTTGAGCACAACCTGATGGAGGCTGGGCTGGAGCTTGAGAAGGACTTGGAGGTGAGGTTAGGCAGGTGGCAAAGGGCCGTGGGATGGGATGGCCCTGCAAGTTTGGGCCCCTGGTGATCGGTGTCATCTGCAGGGAGCATTGGCTTTTTTCTGGCAGGTGGCATTTTTTTTAATCTGGTGGGCAAACAGATTTTCTTGTTCAAAGACTTGAGGAAGAGTCTTGGTATAGCTGGTGCCTCTGCCTAGGGGATCCCAGGTAGTGGTGGTGTAGGGATGTGCCAATCTGTTCTGTGGATGTCAGCCTGATTAGAGATTGGAGGGAAGTCATTTCTTGCTGGTGCTCAAAGACCCCATCCCGTGGCCTTCTTCAAAGGTTTCCTTGAGATGAAGACCCAGATTGCCTGTTGAACTTTGGATCACATTCCTCTGTAGGGGATATACTTCACTAAGGAATGTGCTTGCCTGGGGCCCTCTGAGGGAGGTGATTCATTGGAAACTGAACATTGGACATGTTTTATCAACTTATGAGCGATATATGTTCTCACCACTGGTCAGTAGCAGCTTAAGGGAATCCATGGAAATCCATTTATCTCCGTATCCATCTGTCCATCCTTCCATCCATTCATTCGTCCATCGATCCATTTCTTCATATCACAGTGATCCTTTAAAGATGACCTGCCCTAACCATCCCTTCCATACTCATCTTCTACCCCTCCTACCCCCCCACACCTGCTCCAGCCCATTGGCCTTATCTTGGTTGTGTGTTGGTCACCCTTACCTCCGGGCCTTTGCACTGGTTGTCCCTGCTGCCTTGGGCACCCTTCCCCAGACCTGTGCATGCTTATTCCCTGACTTCAGACCTCTGGCTAAATGTCATCTCTTTCCAGACATCTTCCTGACCACCCTCACTATAGTACTCCCGCCCCTTCACTCTGTTCCTTGACCATGCTTTACTTTCCTTCATCACACTTAGCATTGCTACCTGAAACAACATGACAGATTTGACTTTTCAGCTCTGCACCAAGCAGCTTCATGAAGGCAGGGGTCTTGTTTGGTTCACTTCTATATCCC
This sequence comes from Callorhinus ursinus, assembly GCF_003265705.2. Lineage (NCBI taxonomy): Eukaryota > Metazoa > Chordata > Mammalia > Carnivora > Otariidae > Callorhinus > Callorhinus ursinus. The sequence goes on along the minus strand of NW_027397156.1, from coordinate 1,303,578 downwards.
CAGCACCTAGGACAGAGTCTGAAGAATAAAGTAGTGTATTAGGCGCTTAGCAAGTGTTAGTTGAATAAATAAGTGATCTCCCTGAATCTCACGTTCCTCATCTGCAAAATAGTTAAATGCCCTGCTGGGCTGTAGTTTTACAGGCCCCTCAATAGTTGGGGCAATGAAAACATCTAGCACAATGTGTAATATGTAGTAGGTGCTCAATAAATGCTCATTAAGATTATTTTAAATAGAGTCATGCTGAGGGGTGTGGTGCCATTCTCATCTGTTTTCTAAGATTCAAGTTAATACTGTCCCCAAACTGGAAGGGACCCTCGGGTCATTCATCCATTTCTCTCACCCCAGGAAGGTTGGCATGTGGCTTGGCTCAGACCCTTGTCCTACTGACCTGTACTGCTTATCCAGACCCTCAACCTTGGAGTTGCTTCTTTCATTCTTTCCACCAATGTAGGGACATTGTGCTCTTTGAAGACTAATTGGGGCTCCCTTGCTCCCTTGATTTTCACTTTTTGAAACCCAGAGCTTACTTGGTGCCTCAAACTGGAGTCTGGTGGGAAGGTTTCTTGAGGTAGTGGTTTGTTTTGAGGACCAGACAAGGAGCTCTTGGCACTACTACTGTGGGAGGCTCAGTCCCCACACCTGTCTCTGGGTGTCAGGGAGCGGAGGCCTGGGCCTTGTTCAGCTCCTCAGTTGGGAAACAGCATCATGCTCAGGAGGGTGGACTCTGGAGCCCAGAGACAGATGTTCACATCCTGGGTCTGGCATCAACTAGCCTCACAATCTTGGGTGAATGACTTGCTCCTTTGGAGTCAAAGTTTCCATGTTTGTGTAAAGAGGATAGCAATACATTCTTCATTGGGTTGTTTGAAGATGAAAACAAGACAAGTGAGTTAAACACTTAGAACAGTAACAGTGCCTGTCACTGCTATTATTATTGTTTAGAGTTGCCAGATTTAGCAAATTCAAGATACCTAGTTACATTTAAATTTCAGATTAACAGCAAATAACTTTTTAGCAGACGTATGTCCCATGAAATATTTGGGACCTACTTAGATCCTTAAAAAAATTGTTTGTTGCTGATCTGAAATTCAAAGGTAACTGTCCTGGCAACTCTCTTTTTTTTTTTTTTTGAGACTTTATTCATTCATTTGACAGAGAGAGTGAGCACAAGCAGGGGGAGTGGCAGGCAGAGGGAGAGGGAGAAGCAGGCTCCCCGCTGAGCAGGGAGCCCGATGCAGGGACTTGATCCCAGGACCCCGGAATCATGACCTGAGCTGAAGGCAGTCGCTTAACCAATTGAGCCACCCAGGCGCCCCTCAGCCCTGTATTTTGAGCCCACTCGCGTTCTGCATGTGCATCTAACCCATTTTTCCTAATGGATGAGTGCTTTGCAGCCACTGCGGTTACCTGGTCACTTCCCTAAGGATGTTGGGCACCCACGTTGCCTCCAAGTGTGTGCCACCCCAACAAGATGGAGTAGGAATTGTCCCCTCCTTCTGGGCCAGCAGTCCTGGATCGTCTCTGGCTTACCCCCTACCCCAGCCTCCTGTTGGTGCTAAACACTGGCTGGCGATTCATCAGCTGGAGCCTCTGAGGGCCCGAGCAGCTCTTCTGGGGGCCTGTTGGGGCCGGCACAACTCTTATCTGTGTCAGGATGCTTGGTCTCTGCCTTGAGCAAAAGCCCGCAGCTGACACCTCACAGGAGTGAGGCCGCCGCTTGGCTGCATGGAGGGCAGGTGTAGTTGTCCCCACCTGCTCTGCTGTCCCTGCCCTGCTGGACTACACCGTCTTTTAGGCTCTGGTTTCAATTTGATTTTCAGATAAACGGAGAGGAAATGGGTTTCTATCAGAGACCCATTAAAAATTATTCATGTAGCCTTACAGATCAAAAGAACTTTGCATCCATCAAATCCTAACTGATTGAATCTCATAGGAATCATTTCCGACCCTGGTTGCTATCTGAGTGTGCTTGACACAGGATGATGATGGGTGCATACCTTCTATTTGGTCTTTCACTTTTTCATTCAGTGGGCATAGTTCCATGTATTACATTGTCCATGTTCATATTTTAAAGGCCATTTAGTATTTATCAGATGACTAAATGACAGTTTGCATATATGTTTTCTTATGTGTAGCCATTCAATTACAATTTCATTTAAAGACATCGCTGGAGATGCCTGTGGGCCTGTGGGTGGTAGAGACACCTGCCTCCTCACTGCCAATTTGGACACATGAGGGCGACCTGTCTGGAGATGGGCATCGCTGCTGAGTGGGAGGCGAATGTGAGCATTCGAGGGACTCACCCACCTCAGGCACCCACTCACCCACCACCAGATGGGGTTGTGGAGCGGGTGGGCTGAGCAAGGCCTTCTGTGGCACACCTCCTCCCAACCTCTCCCAAGCCCCCTGCCCTGACCCAGACAGTCGGAAGGACAGAGGCACAGACTCAGATGAACGAGGGGCACCAGGGGGATCCCAGAGCCAGGCGCAGTGCAGTGCACGTGGTGGGCCCGGGGCATGTGTGGACTTGGAGTGTAAAGGCCTTCTTCCCAACTCGCAGGCCCTGAAATTCCAGCAGGCATGGCCCACAATTTCATCTGTGTGGGCAGTTGGACCTTCCAAACTGGGAATGGAGGAGAGGGCATTGACGGGGGGGCTGGGGGCCCCCTTGCCCTGGGCTAGCTTTCCCGGGATTAGGGCACCAGAGAACCGATAGCAGAAGCTTCCTTTATTCAGCATGATCTGGCATCTCCAGCAGGTCCCTGGGCGGCTTTGGGCAGAGGCAGGCATGGAAGGGGCAGAGTGCCAGCTGGGAGGTGCCAGGGACCCATAGCTTTATTCAGGAGGCAGCGCTCCCCTCTCTGACTTGGTATCAGGTGGGAGCCCAGGACTGACCAAATCCCTTCCCTCTCTGCAGAGAGGAGACCTTCCCACAAGCCACAGGATGGCCCCGACACCTGACTATTTACCCTGTAGCGCTGGACATCTGGAATCTCAACCCAAATTACTATACTGAGCCAGAGAAAGAGGCTAGGGGACATCTGAGGTATATAGGACATCATGATCTCCCACGGGGGCTCATTTAGGGGAAAAAAATGTGGGCCAAATGTCTTCTCATTTTCTTAAAACCAGAGGCCATTGTTTCTTGACCTTTGTCATCACGGCCTGTTCCCACTTCCTTTTCATAAGGGCTTTTATACATCTGATTCAGCAGCTGGTAGGATCATGTGTCCTCCCAGGCCTCTGGATGTAGCTGGGGCGACTTTGGGAAATTGCTCTCTATCATTAATCTGTGGTTTTAGGGGAGGAAACCAACTTTCCTGATTGCCTTTTGTGCACCTGCTAACGTGGATTTGTGATCCATCAGTTAATCTCGTGAACCCCTGTCAGGTGCCTGTTACCCTCATGTCTCTAAGGAGGTGAGAGAGGCTAGCGTCTCCATCACAGGGATGTCTACAAAGTGATCCAGCTGGGATTTGAACTCCGTCTGAGCTTCTGGGGTCTTTGTCATACCAGGGCTGACAGCCAAGCCCTTGAGAGCACCTTCCTATTCCTCCTTCCCTGGGATTCTTAGGAGAGGCTCCAGGGAACACAGGGGAAGAGGCAAATGTGGATGTAACGACGCCCCGGTGCATGCCGGGTCTCGGCGGTGGCTGCTGTGTGCTCACGAGCGCGGGAGCTCGCGCACTGCTGACGACTTGGCTCGTGCTAATGGCTGAGGAAAACAGGCTGATCTCCCCCGGCTTTGCCTGTGTCCCTGTCCCGCGTGCCCCACCCTGACGCCATAGGCGGGAGCCTTCGGCTTCTCACCTGCCTCTCTTTCCTGCCCCCGAGGCACCTGCAAGGGACACAACAAAGGCAGCCCCGGCAACCCCTGCCCCTGGGACTGCACAGCTGAGCAGGGCAGAGCCTCCGCGGGGCTGGCTGGACCTCCCTTCCCTGGGGAGGCCTCTCTGCAGCCTGGGCGGGGGTACAGAGAGAAGGGAGGAAGTCAAGCTCCCCCCCCCAAACTGGGGACGTTTTTCCTCGTCCAAGGAGTTTAAAAAGTTAACACTCAGTATCCTCGCTCGATGCTAATGGCATCCCCACTGAGGTGGTCAGAGCGACTCTTGTCCCCTTGTCATAGGAAACCTAACTAAAACGCCTTGTCAGGCCGGTGAGGAGCCGGGCTGGATCTTGCAGCTGCTCCCCCTGTTCTCTTAAAACGACTGTCCAGGGGTGGCATTTTGTCTACACAGACCCCCACCTGGAGATGAGCAGTGTCTGGGTTGTGAAAGAGGTCGGGCAGCAGGTCTCGTGGAAGGAGGCCGAGGCTTTCTGCCGCTGGGGTGTGGCTCCCTCTCAGGTCCTTCATGCCTGGGGTCTTTCATCTATTGGCCAGGGCTTCTACAGCTCTCTAGGGTTCCTCAAAAGGGGCTGGAAGGAGTGTCCCACCCTACAGAGCAGAGGGCAAGGTGCCTGGCCTGGCTGAGGGCCCCCCCGCCTGGGCACCATAGGAGCTGGCCGTCTGTCCTGCTGGTTTTCTGTTACCAGGTGCAGCTGGTGAGGTATGAGAAAATGCAACCATGGGATATTAGAACTGGGAGGGCTTTGGATCATTTCTTTCACTTCTGTCAGAGAGCAGGGTCTATGGTTGAGAGAATGTGGCTTGTACAAGCCCATGTAGCTAGTTGATGTCTTAAGTAAATGAAATCTTGGTGATGGAAAGTCTGTGCTACAAGCAAGTCAAGAGGGCGAGCTTCCTTCTATTCGGTCCGTTGTCCTTGTAGCTGAGTTCCTATCTTCTTGCACAGCCGAGGTCCGACAGGTGCTCCTGGTCCCATTGCACCAGGCTCCGTGGCTGGTGCCTGTTCTCCTGTAATATGCCGTGCTGGTTGTTAAGTATTTTGAGTATCCCTTATGCTTTCCAAGGCTATTGGCATCAATCCCTGCATTTGGTGAAGAGAGGGTCAGGGGATAGTTTGTCTCTGTCCTGCTAATCATTCCCCTTCAGGGCAGTGCTAGAGGTTTTGGTGTCTGAGAGAGACACGTCGAGAGAGAAGGCCCTTTTCCAGTTGTCAGCTGGTAAGTTCGAGGTTTTTGCGGGCTTTCACCTCAGCTGGGCAGTCACCTCAGCTGTAAAGACACTCAAGGGATCAGCTCTGGGGGAGACCTGCTGGGCTCTGTTTCTGCTGCCCTCTCCTGCCTCTCATTGAGCAGATCTTTTTTTATTTTTAAGATTTTATTTATTTATTTGACAGAGTGAGCAAGGCAGAGAGAAGGAGCAGGGGGAGGGGCAGAGGGAGAGGGAGAAGCAGACTCCCCACTGAGCAAGGAGCCCATTGTGGAGTTCCATCCCAGGACCCTGGGATCATAACCCAAGCTGAAGGCAGATGCTTAACCGACTGAGCCACCCAGGTGCCCTCATTTAGCAGATCTTGACTGAACATTTGCAGGTGCCACACCCTGGGAGCTGATGACAGGTGTGACTAAGATGTGGTCCTTGCCTTCAGGGACCTCGTAGTCTATTAGGGGATGCTGACCTGACTTCAGATAGTCACCTAAAGTTGATCCTAAAGGTGCAGTAAGAGAGCATACTGGGAGAGTGACGGGACTCCCAGTCCTGCCTCTGCCTGGAAGCTCTTAGCTGGATCACCGTCCCCCTGCCTGCCGCGGATGCTCGGGTCCTGGCAGAAGTGAGCAGGCTGAGTCTTCTACTCTTACCAGGTCTCTGGGCAGGATTCACTCTCTGCACACTGAGCCGCTGGGGGATGCTGTGCTGGTTAGAAGGTTTAGCTCAAGCGGGTGTTGTATGTGGCAGGGTCTTTGAGCCTTTGAGATCTGGAGACACCCGGGAGTCATATCTGGTGCTTGGTAGGTGATGAGGATGGGCCTGAGGCTGCTTCAGCCTGAAGCGTCTCCTCACTGAAGACAGGATCTCTCTGTCACTCCAGGTCAGCTCATCGGGGTGCCTCAATACCTCCTATCTGATGACCCTGGGGCTATGAAGCAGCGTACAGGAGCTCTTAAAACCTTGGGGGTTCTGTGAATAGAATTCAGCGGCAGAATTTATAAGTTTGGATGGTAGAAAATTGTGCTTTATTTTCACCAACATTTAACTGGAACTTAGCAGTTACTTCACCTAAGGATATGGGCGCAAACCTACATTACTATGAGTTCCTGTGAGTTTGTTGCCGATAGAAATCACATAGATTCATATTGGATTATATAGTTGTTGCACAGATCTCCAAAAGCATGGATACTCATCATTACTTTGAAATTAAGACAATTTTGAGATATGCTGCCAGGTCTTGCTCTTTAATGTATTGATTAAGGCCGCAAGTATATGACTAGATCACGAGTTTAAATATTTTAGTAACCGTATTTCTATATACTTAGTTCCTCCTTATTCTGTATAATTATTTTACACATCTAAAAATATTCTAAGAAGAGGTCTATAGATTTCAGCTGACTGTCTTTGTGCTCCAGGGCCCCGAAAAGATCATGAATCCCTGCACATAACCCCTAAGACTTAGGAGAAGCCTCAGGCAGTGAGTAGTGGTCCCGCCTGGCTGCTGGGGAAAGGGAGATCCCATGGGGACGCCCACTGGCTACTCCTTGGAGTCTGGCTGGCTCAGAGAAGGTTCCTGAGGTGTCCTGAGGCAGGGGCCTAATTTGAGGGGCGTGCCAACTGAGCACACTTGTTACATCAGCTGAGCCCGTACACGCTGCTGCCCCTGCTACTTTGGGCCTGCCTGGCTAATTGCATCCAGAAGCATGGGCTTTAGTCCATGATATGCTTGACCCCAAGAAGGACACGGAGAGGAAAGAGGGTTGGGCTGAGACCTGGGTTCTAGGTCCTGTTCTGCCACCCACTGGCTGCTTTCTGGACCTTGACTACCCCATCTGGAAAAGGAGAAGCTTGGACATCATCAGGGATTCTCGGACTGTGTACTTGAGAGTCCTAGCTTCCTGTGACTTACACTGATGTTGTCAGTGCTACAATAAAACTTGATACTGTTTTCTCATTTAACTGGAAAATTGCAGTGATAAAGATAATTTTCTCAATTTAAAATTGCTCTTAGGGGCGCCTGGATGGCTCAGTCGGTTGCGTCTACTCTTGATTTTGGCTCAGGTCATGATCTCAGGGTCGTGAGATCCAGCCCCACGTTGGGCTCTGTGCTGGCTGTGGAACCTGCTTAAGATTCTCTCTCTCTCCCTCTGCCCCTCCTCTCCCCCCCCAAAATGGTTTTTTTTCCTTAAACCTTTGGAGGCTGGTCTGCCAGGAAGTACTTGCTGAAGGCAAAGGAAATGGATGAGAAGTACAAGAATACTAATGGGAAAACTTAGAATTGGCCAGTCATATTTAGTTTTGCAACTTAATTTTGGTTGTGGTTTTCTGTTGTCTATCCTGTGAGATCTTCCACTAAAATTTGTCTTTGTTTGAATGTTGGGATTAAGCATGCTGGTATTCGAAGGACTTTGTAAAGAGTTCTGCAAAAACATGATGACCTGGAGGTGTTCTAGGAGCTCTTGTGGTTTTCAGGGCCCGTGCCTGCTTGGGCAGTTGTGAGTGTATGGCACCTGGGGATCATTCTGCTAAGAAGGCTGACCTTTGTTCTGGATGAACAGAGGGCGAGTGGATTTGTGAGTCTGAGTGGGGTGATGGCTCTCCCCCAGGGGAGATAGTGCTCATGTTTCCTTCAGGCCACAAACAAAAGCTATAGTGGCCCTGAGGTGTTCTCAGCCTTCCCTGTTCTGTGCACCATGACCGTGAGGAGGACAGACTGACAGTACTTTGGAAGCAAAAGGAAGAAGAGCTGGCAGCATTGTTTAGCCGTGTCACCGTCTTCTGAAGTGGACAGTGCCCTGTGGAGACCCCATCCCTCTTGACCTGGAGCTCAGCTAAGGCAAGAGTGTTGTGAATCTCCCCAGCAGGATTCATGGAGATTGCCATTTATGGCGTGATGGCTCCCAGGAAGCCCTGGGTGGGTTCTGATGGCTTCCAGAATGTGTTCACCATCCGTTGAACATCGCAGGTTTGGGGGTCTCATCTGCTGCAGACCAGCCCACCATGGATAGCAGCCAGACTCTGTGTCCAGCTCAGCAGTCCAGGGGGCCGGGTGCCCACCAGCATTCTTATAATTATCTTGTTGAGTTTCCACTCGGGGATCCATCCATTGCTGTCAGGTGTCAAACGGTAGAGTATTTCTGGCTGTGAATGTCGTAGCTAAAGCTGTGTTTCCCCCTACTCTCTGAACTCGTCCAGCCCAGGGAACTTACACTTAGCTCATGCACAGGCCCTTGGAGGGTCGAGGCTTCCCAGGCTGCAGAGAGGGCCTGTGGCGTTTTAGCACCTTTTTAAGGAACAGGAAGTCATAAGGAGTGGAATTTGATGGGCATGCTGTTCTGTTGTGTTTTCTTTGTCAAGTGCAGACGGAGGAACCCCAAAGGGTTTGGAGCTGAAGCCCCGGGGCCCTAAGAACTTGTGTGGGTTTGCTGCTGGCTCCCTGCACACACCACCCACCCCTCGTTACACGTTGTGTGTGTTGCTATGTACTGTTCTCACCGTGCACCATGCGGTTGGAGGGGGTGCATTCGGACCAGCTCACGCCATGGTCTGTGAGCAAGGTCTGGGAGTTCCAGCTCTGCTAGTGGTGCGTTTTAGAAAACCAGTGGCTATTGGTAGGAGTTACTTCCTGCAGGTCCCCTGGACTTGCCCAGCAGCAGAATGTAGTGGACTTGCCCAGCAGCAGAATGTAGTGGGAAGAACTTCGTGTGTAGAGGGCAACGAGCAGGATTCACTGCCATGTGCTTTTGTGCAAGTTTGTCAGCCATGCTGGGTCGGTTTTCTTATCTGAGGCCTGTAGCCAGCACCTTCCACTGTTGAAAATACTTCATAAACTTCAGAAAATGAAGTGTCCTTGTTTTCACAGTTCTTTATAGGAATGGTGTGGGGTTTCCTCTTTGCCTTGGGTTTTCTTTGCCATTGGGCCTGAGTTGGCTCTCCCACCTGTCCATGCTTTGCTTTAATTTTCCAATTTTTTAACCGCCCTGTGAGCTGAGTTGAATCCCCCCTCTATGTTCTGAATGAATGAAAATGCCTATTCTGTGGATTAGGCACCCCCAAAGGGAGGAGGAGGTGCAGGGAGTTTACTGTCTAGCTGGGAGATGAGATAGACTCATGAGGGCACGTGTACTGACTGCTTCTTTTCTGGGTCAGAAAGTCTCACCATTTCAGTTTTCTGAATACCATGATGGTGATTTTTGAATACCACTGCTTACCTGTTGCAGGATTTTCAGGATTGCCATTTACTATCTATACTGTTATTTATTGAATATTTTTGCTAAATTGGCTCACTTTTTAAGTTTAAATTCATCTTAAAAGGAAATATATTGTTATAAATGGAGAACCGTTATCACTGGCCAACAAATAGAGAATAATGCAAAAATAAACCACACCAGAAACAAAATAACCTTATTAATTCCTGGCTGGACATGGCTGGCTGCAGAAGATCTCAGGCTGGAGGGCCTGCTCCCTCTTGCTTGAGAAAGGAGGCTTCGCTAGTGTCAGAGAGGTTAAAGGTATATTGGCATCTAACGGAGACTTTATCTTTGCAGGATAATTGGAAAGGGGTTAACTTTTGAACTATTTAAAAATGCTATTTAAAAAAAAAGATTTATTTATTTTAGAGAGAGAGACAGTGCATGCATGTGCACATGTGAGTGGGGGGAGGGGCAGAGGGAGAGAATCTTCAAGCAGACTCCCTGCTGAGCGCAGAGCCCAACATGGGGCTCCATCTCACGACCCTGAGATCATGACCTGAGCCGAAACCAAGAGTCAGAGGCTTAACTGACTGAGCCCCCTGGGCGCCCCTAAACATGCTGTTTGATACACTGTTGTATCTGTCTGTTATCTGATGCTCCTTGTTCCGAACTTGGGCAACATCACAGAAGCGCTTAGTATACCCTATGAGCTTCACTTGTCCCTGGATAGACTGCAGACTTCGAGAACAGGGATTGTGTTTTCTGCTTTATTTCTTCGTACTTCGTACTTCTTCTGGCACATAGTAAATACTCAACTGTGTTTGTTGAATTGATTCAAAGCATAATTTGTAGCAAAGACAGTATACTGTAGCGTCAAGGGGAGGGAGAGATCTGTAAGAGTTGGGCTTGGCAGGGAAGGCTTTCCAGAGGTGGGCCTCTCACAGCCACCTGGAACCTGTCCCTTCGCGGCTCCTCATGAGCCCTCTCCCGTTCTTCCTTCTCCTTCTTGGTTCCCTCACCTCCTTCTCCAACCAGGGAAGAGAATACCACATAAGCTGCTTCCCCTCAGAGCCGCTTACCCTGAGGAGAAGGCTGAGGGGCGCAAAGACCAGGTTGAGGGGTGGGAGGGGTGGGGGGGAGGGGGAGGAAGGGGAGAGGTTGGGGGAGGGAGAGCTGGGCAGTCAGGAGAACTGCAGGCTGGGCCTGAGCTCTTACAGGCTGCCCTCAGGTCCAGCACTAAGGGGAGTCTGGTGCCCTAGGGGTTGTCAGCTGTCCTGTTGTGTCATTCCATCTTCCGTCCTCTCTAGCTGCTTCCCCTTCTTCTTTCTGTCAGCACTGTCTAGCTCTGCACTGGTGGGCAGACCCCCGGCCCCAAAGACCACTATGGTGAAGCACTTAGTGGCGGTTGCGTTTATGCAAGGCTGGTCTCTGTGGTGGGATTATTCAGTCCCCCAGAAAAAGACGCAGACACCATTTTCACGGGTCCGGGTGACCCATGGCTGTGCCCCGAAGGGCCCTCTGGCATTGGGACCCTACTTTCCTCCATCCCTAGTAGTCCCGGTGTTGCGGGGGCGGGGGGTACCTGTTCTCTCCCTCCTACCATGGGAATCTGGACCCTTCCCTCCCTGAGCATCTTACTGCTGCTTTCCAAGTTCCTAGGAATGGCCACAGTTATTTCTACTGTGCTCAGTACATCCAGTAACTCATTCAATTCTGATAACAACCCTCTGAAGTATTTATTACTACTGTCCCTCTTGTAGATAAGAGCTGAGGTTACCCAACTTGGTCAGGGTCAATCCACTGGTGTCAGGAAGGGATTCAGACAGACCCTGAGTCTGAGCTCTCAGCCACTGTGGTGTCCCATCTCTCCAGGGATAATGCTTCTGTCACCTGAACCTGGTGTGGGGAAGGGATAGCCTTATTCTCACCATTGGGCTTGCCAGCAGTTAAAGTAGGTTCAGGAGAGGAGAAAGCAGCCTCTGAACTTGAGAATATTCTCTGCTTACCTCTTTGTTCCCTGTGGTGCACACCTGTCTTCCCTCCTATCTCTGTGCGAGGTCATGGGTTGGGGAATTGTTGCACCCCACAGATAACTTTTAATTACAAGGTTTGTACTTTGTGTTTGTGGCAAGAATCAATCCGCTCAGGATGGGCCCTGAGACCATTAGATGGGTGTGGAGCCAGCAGGCAGGGACGAGAGGCAGCAGGGTTGCCCAGGAAGCAGGGGGGACACGGCAAGAACTGGAGAGCGCACAGGTCCGAAGCTGCTTGGGACCCCAGTAGGGAGGGCAGTGAGCCAGGGTGGAAGGTCAGCTCCCCTGGAGAGCAGGGCTGGGATGATCCCCAGGTGTGTGTACTACCTTTTCTTGCCTTCAGGCAGCAAAGTGGGTATGGGGGGCCAGGTGGCGTTGGTCTTGAGCGTGCTCAGCGTTCCTTCTGTGTGGCTTCTCCCCGTCTGGTTTTCCCATCGCTCCACATCCTCTGTGTGGACTCTTGGGTCTTTCCTTCAGACCCTTCACGTCACCCTGCTTTGTAGCATCTGTACTTTAATGGGGATCAAAGCTTCAGGCTTTTGGGCACCAGCAGGTGGAGCAGGGCTCTGGAAATCACACCATACTGGCTCTTTCTTTTTCCAAGAACCATGGCCCCACACAGGCCTCCCTCCTGCCTTTCCCCCAGCTGTCATAAGCCGCTTACCTTAGAGCCTAATGCTGTAACAGCCAGGCGACATTTGGGATGGAATGCCCTTAAGTGCAAAGGCTTCTCCTCTGATCTGGGTTGAGGACGTGGTCAGTACATCTGGAGGAGCGGGTCAGTGTTTAATGAAGGAAACAGAAGACAGACGGTCCTTCAGGGTCATGCATGATGATCCCTGTACACGTGCAGGGTTATTCCATGTGTGGCTACTTATGGAGGGGGAGTGGTTAATCTGCTCATGGCCTCCTGCGTTCTGGGTCATTCCCTCCTGCTGTTACGATGCTCAGGAAATGGAAGCTAATTCAGCCATTAATCCTAGCCTAAGCCAAGCTGAATCGGACAGATACGCTGAGGTCTTCCTCCCTCAAATGCAGAGTGGCATGCCCTCCAGGACCAAAGAGCTGTGGCTTACCCACGCCGCCCCTCATCTTAACTGGTTTGGGTAATTGCCAGCTGCCCAGACCTTGTCTGCATATGTACATAGGTACACATCCTAACTGTTCTGCTGTGACGATTGGAACCAAGGGGAACAGGGCCGGAAGGTTTCCTGAAGGAGAAGGTTTTGATGTAAGTGAGGCTGGAACGCCAGACTGAATCTGAATCCCAGCTCAGCCACCAGGTGATGTCTAAGCTTGGGTGAATCGTATGACATCTCCTGTCCCTTCAGTTTTCTCAGTGGATCTCTTTGAATTGTTTCGAGGAAACATCTGACACATGGTGGATACTTAATATTGGTCCAGGACATAAGTGATTCAGTTTTGGTTGCTATTCTAGTTCCTTAATCTCAGATCCGGAGATCTCTAAAGCACTTTTGTCTTTTTCTGGCCTCTAGGCTGACCTGTCTATAAATGAGGTGCGGTCTCCCATCCAAGTGATGCCCATCTCCCTCCTGGTCTGGCTTCATGGACCAGCAGCAGATTGTGACACCTACCTGTTGTCACATGCCCTGGGGAGCCCCTCTTTAGAAGGCTTTTTTTTTTCTTTTCTTCTTTCTGGGGTCTCTGGGAAGCTCTCTCAAATACCTTACCAGGCTGACTGGTCACTTGCCTGGAATCAGAGACACCTTTGCCTCCCTAGGTCTTCAATCTTTGTGTCTTGGTTTGAGCTGGCAGTCTCGCCCGTTACACTGAATTCCGGATTTTAAAATCCTCATTGGGCCTGAAGTGTTTTCATGTCACTTGTTACAGTAAGTCCCTTTTCAAAGTGAATAATCAGTGTCATTGATCTGCTTTCTAAACCTGGACTGTCACATCTCATATTTGTTTGAAGGGAGGCACTCCCGTACCTTTTTCCCCGTGCTTTGGTGGGAAATGCTATTCTGTTCAACTCTAAGCACATTCTGGCCTATGAACCTGCAGGAGGAAGAGGGAGTATAAACCGGCTCTCTTGTTTGCTGGTGCGGTATTGGAAAACTCAAGAGGGAAGTTCTTCTTGGGGTCTAACCTAACTCCCTCCAGGGCAACCACCTGTTGGTAAAGGAGCAGATCAGATGGCATGCATTTGATTGGCCCCGCTGGGTCTCATGTACCTGGGGATTTGTCTCCAGAGCCTCATTTTGAGCTCCCATGTCCTAGGCAATGGAGCCAGTGGGAGGACTGGAAAATATCTTCTTTATGGGCCTGAGGAGGAGGGAGTCTGGCAATTTGCAGATTGGGGCTCTTTTTCCAGCATCGTTTCAGACTCAGGAGAGTCATGTGACTTTTCCCAGATCTTGCATTTCAGTGTTTGTGGCTGGTTTGGGTTCCTCCATTTCTGTCTCCCGTGGCATCGATAAACAGGCCAGCTTAGTGTTTTCTGCAGAGTCACATTCTCCTTGGTGGGCTGCATGAGACGTCTGCAGGTCATCTTATTCTGCAGGCTTCCTGTGCCCCGTGTCCTTCAAACATCTTCCCAGAGACTTCTCCATCACTTCACATAATATGTCCCTATGCTTCGTAGTGACAAGGTTCTTTCTAGAGTCTGACTTGAACCTCTCTTGCTGCCATCGCAAGCCCTTGGTCCACCTCTAGAGAGGCCAAGAACAGCTGTTGCGGCCCCGCCCCTGTTCCTTCCTTGTTCTTGTTGGGATATCACCTCCGTGCATCCAGCTCGTGAATCCCCCAGCAATTTCTTTGTCACTAGATCACATTGCAAGCTCCTGTCCAAATGCTGTCTGGCCGCTTCCTGTTCCAGGCATCTCCCTCCCACCTGAGTATTTGTGTTTCAGATTATTTATCCCCAGATGCAATGGCCACATTTTTCCAGGTTGAATCTGCTTGTTGTTACTTCCTGCCTGGGTCTGCTAACATCTCCAGGTCCCTTTTGCAGCCTCCGCTTGCTGGGCGGTGTGCAGACCGAATGGAGCGAGCAGGACGGGGAGAGCCTGTTCTCCTGCTGAGAGGGGCCCCACCCCTCTGAAGTTAAGGCCTTCCCCAGGAGGACATCTGAACTGATGAGCACAGAAAGCCATCAAATGCTGCCAGTAGGGGGACGACCTACGTGGAAACCTGTCCCAGCTGTTCGGCTTTCTCGTAGTCTCCTGAGCCGAGAACAAGGGGATGCCTTCCTGCCCTCTTGGCCTTGGCTCTGTCCGAACAGCCATCACCAATTCTAATTAAATACTCCACAGATGAAGCCACCCGGCCAGTGAAGGGGGTTGGGGCCATTTCCTGTCCAGGGAGGGGGCCGGGCCAGGATGGCAGGGCCACACAAGTTAAATGCAGAGGGAGAGCAAATGCTCCCCCTGTTTTTTCTTCTTTTGGAAAAGGAAGGTTTTATTTCATTTTAGTTTTTCCTCTTTTATTTTATCGTAAGCCCCGATGACTCAGAACGTCAGAGTTGCAAGGGACCTTTGAGAGTCTTTAATGCTCATCTCATTTTACACATGGAGGCCCATGGAAGTTTGGTAACTTTCTGCAATTCCCACAAGCTTTATAAATGGTCCCCTGCCCTCTCGATGGGTGCTGAGTATTAGGGGTGGAAAGTTAAAGTCTCTCGAGACTAGGAGACGCTCAGCAACAGATGCCTGTCCAAACAAGCCTGTCTTCCCCCTGCTGTTCTTTCCTCATGCTTCCCCTTGACCCAGAGCTAGAAGGCGAAGTCGGGTGCCACGGTGGTACCTCTCTAGCCTCCTGGGGCTCTTGGTTGACCTTGATTAAGTTGAGGTCCAGGGGCGTGAATGCGGGGGAGTCGGATGCTGCTCCCAAGAGCCAGAGCGTGGCACAACCCGAGTGGCAGGGGGAAGCCTTAATGACAGAACTCCTCGTGCATCCTGCCCCCCCCCCCCCCCCCCCCCCCCCCCCCCCGCCCTGGTTCTCTTTCTCCCTATCCCAGCACAGCTTCTGAGTTTTGAACGTGATGCTCTTTAGGAGGCTTCCTTAGAAGATGCTGATGAATTTGGAGTGATTTTAAATTTCATCTGGGGAAATAAACAGCTGCAGCTTGAAACACAAACACACACATTTGTGCTGCTGTGTCCCCCCCACCCCCCAGCCATCTAGGAAAAGCGAACACACCCAAACCACGTAGAAACACAGAAACCTGTGTGGATGGGCTGGATGAGCGCAGCAAAGGGAAAGGGATGCGCCGTCCTGCGGACTGGCATGTATTGCGCCAGGAGGTCGCGTGGTCTTAAGAACGTGCGTCTGGACTCCTAGAGACCTTTGCATCCCTGGTTTGTGGGAACTCCTCGCAAGACAGGGCTGTCTCTCTTCTGAAAACCTTCTGCTCCCTGAGGGAAGGGGGAGGAGAAAGGGGCCAAGCATTTGTGGTCACCTGAGTACACACCGGACTCATACTCTCTTCAAGCTGTTGTGAAAGTTTTCCAATTTTATGGAAACTGAGGTTTTTGGAGATGGAGCTCCGTTTGAGAGCCCTGCACTTTCCAGGCCACTGTGCTGCCAGCAGGGTCCCCTGGCGTCTGTGGCCCTTCCTGACTAAGGATCTTGGAATCCCTAGTCTTTGAGGGACCATGTGATTTTGCGGGATAGCTGCGAACCTATGACATGCATCTGTTTCCTCTGAAGATGGAAGTCATGCGATTTGGCTATTTGGCTGAGTTGTTAGAATTCCTAATAACATGAAGTCTGTAGTCCTCTGAGCTGTGATCAGGGATGACTATTAAAGCGGTATTTGCTGGCCTCTGAGCTGGAAGCACCATCCAGAGGGGTTGTTCTCATTAGTCTACTGTGCATCTACCATGCCTGGGCACTTGCTGGGCTGAACGCAGAACCCCAGCTCAGGCAGACAGCAGGGAGGGTCTCTCCCACCTTAGAGACAGCCAGCTTTTTGGCTGCAGCTTGGTTTTACATCCCCCCACCCCCTTTTTTTTTTGCCTTTAGGAACCCCTCTTTCAACTCTGTTACCCCTCAGTTATGACCTGCTCACTCTGCCTCTTCATAGCCAGGCTTAAACTTCCCGTTGAAGTGTAACATATATCAGAAAAGCATAAGTGTATAAAGTGTAAGTGTGTAACCAAGTGGATACATGTGTGTAACTGCCACCCAGATGAAGAAATAGAATATTTCCAGGGCGCCTGGGTGGCTCAGATGGTTGGGCGTCTGCCTTCGGCTTGGGTTGTGGTCCCGGGGTCCTGGGATCGAGTCCCGAGTCGGGCTCCCTGCTCCTTGGGAGCCTACTTCTCCCTCTTCCTCTCTCTCTCTGTCTGTCTTTCATGAATAAATAAATAAAATCTTAGAACAAAAAAAAGAAAAAGAAATAGAATATTTCCAGCCCTCCAAAAGCCCCGTTGGGCTTCTGCCTGATCATGGGCCCCTGTTCAAAGGTCATAATATCCTACTAGCTTCATGCATGAGTATTGCCTATTTCTGAATCATTCAGAATAAATGGAATCACTCAGTATATACTTAGTTCCTGGCTGTTGTTGTTGTTGTTGTTAAACATTATGTGTGTGAGATTCATCTATATTGTGTATAGTGGTGGTTTATTCATTGCTATAAAGGTATTTATTTTATTGTTTGAGTGTACCACAATTTACTTATTCATTCTACTGTCAGTGGATGTTAGGGTTGTTTCCTGCTTTAGGCTATGAATAGTGTCGCTTTGACTGTTCTTTTTCTTTTTTTCAGTCAACTTCAATTTTTTTTTTTTTTCATCACTGAAGAATAAAAAAAAATTTTTTTTTTCTATCATATAGAGGTAGGCCATTGTTGGGATTGAATTAAAGAACATTTAAAATTATCTCAATCATTGTGATGGTCTATTAATTGAATATCTTATCACGGGGATCTATCAACTTTTTTTTCTTTCTTTTTATTAACATATAATATATTATTTGTTTCAGGGGTACAGGTCTGTGATTCATTAGTCTTACACAATTCACAGCACTCACCATAGCACATACCCTCCCCAATGTCCATCACCCAGCCACCCCATCCCTCCCATCCGCCTCCACTCTGGCAACCCTCAGTTTGTTTCCTGAGGTTAAGAGTCTCTTATGGTTTGTCTCCCTCTCTGGTTTCACCTTGTTTCATTTTTCCCTCCCTTCCCCTATGATCCTCTGTCTTGTTTCTCAAATTCCACATATCCGTGAGATCATATGATATTTGTTTTTCTCTGATTGACTTATTTCGCTTAGCATAATACCCTCTAGTTCCATCCATGTTGTTGCAAATGGCAAGATTTCATTTTTTTGATGGCTGCATAATATTCCATTGTGTGTGTGTATGTGTGTATCACATTTTCTTTATCCATTCATCTGTTGATGGACATCTAGGCTCTTTCCATAGTTTGGCTATTGTGGACATAGCTGCTATAAACATTGGGGTGCAGGTGCCCCTTCAGATCACTATATTTGTGTCTTTGGGGTAAATACCCAGTAGTGCAATTGCTGGGTTGTACGGTAGCTCTATTTTCAACTTTTTGAGGAACGTCCATACTGTTTTCCAGAGTGGCTGCACCAGCTTGCATTCCCACCAACAGTGCAGGAGGGTTCCCCTTTCTCTGCATCCTCGCCGACATCTGTCGCTTCCTGACTTGTTAATTTTAGCCATTCTGACTGGTGTGAGGTGGTATCTCATTGAGGTTTTGATTTGTATTTCCCTGATGCTGAGTGATATTGAGCACTTTTTCTGTTGGCCATTTGGATGTCTTCTTTGCAGAAATGTCTGTTCATGGCTTTGACTGTTTTTTTTTTTTTGCAAATATTTTGGTGAAGCACTTCTGATGGGTATATACTTTGGGGGGGAAGTGCTATGTCATATGGTATATGTATGTTTGCTTAGCTTTAGTAGACACAACTGACCAGTTTCCGAAGTTTTTGTATCAATTTATACTCTCCATGAGCAGTGTATTAGAGTTCCAGTTTCTCCACATACTTGACAACAGTTGGTATTGTCAGTCATTTTAATGTTAGCCATTCTGGTGACATCTGTAGTGGTATCTCAGTGTGGTTTTAATCTTCATTCTCTGATGGCTAATGAGATGAAAACTTTTTCATATGTATTGTTTTTTTCCCCCAGCCATTTGGATATCCTCTTTTGTGAAGTGCTTCTTCATGCCTTTTGACCTTTTTAAAAGATGTGTTGTCTGCCCTTTCCTCATTGATTTGAAGGAGTTCTTCATGTATTCTTGGTACAGGTCTTGTACTGAGTATCTGTTTTCTAAATATCTTTTTTCCAGTCTGTGGTTTTCCTTTCACTCTTTGTGTCTTTTGGTGGAGAGAGGTTCTTAACTTTATTCTAGTCCAATCTATCGATTTTTTTCTTATGATTAGTGCTTTTTGTGCTCTGTTTAAGAAATCATCCCCTATATGGTACAAGTAATGAATATCTTCTTTAATGTTATCTCCCAGAACTTTATTGATTAACACTTCACATTTGGACTACAGTCCGCATAGAATTGATTTTTTTCTTGCATGTGTGGCATGGTGTGATTTGAGATTAATTTTTTCCCCCACGTGGATGCCTGATTGCCCCAACAGCATTTATTGAAAGAATCATCCTTCTCTATGGCTCTGCAGTGTTCCATGTCATTAAACATGTGTGTGGGGCTGCTTCTGGATTCTCTATTTTATTCTTTGGGTCTGTCTGACCACCTTTGCTCTAATAACTCATTATTTTAATCACTGCACTTTATATTAAGTATCTCATAGACTTTCAAAGTTTTTTTTTTTTTTTTTAACTATTTCCATTTTTTATCTTAGGCAAGCTCCTTTAGTCTGCCTTCCATTCCCACCACTCTGCCCCAAATGCCCTTGTAGAGATGAGCATTGCTGTCTGGTTGGTGCTAAAACCTAACAGAGATATTTTAGTTCTCAACTTCCCTACCCTTATAGCAACATCCAGCACAGCTGACCATTCCTTCCTGTTTGAAACACCATCTAACCTGATGCCACGCTCTCCTGATTTCCCTCCTACTTCTCTGACCACCTCCTCTAAGTCTTCCTGGCTGAGTTATTCTGCTGGGTTATTATTTTAAATGTTGGGCTGCTTTGAGTCTTGTTTCTAGGCTCCCTTCTCTCATTTTACAGTTACTCCCAAGATGATTTATTTCCAACATTTCTGCTGCCATCTTCATGGTAAGAGAGCTCCTAAATTTATATCTCCACTTAGAATTTTCTTTAGAGCTTGAAATCATGGATCATCTCTATCAGAGTTTTTTTCTCAGTAGTTCACTTACTAAATTATTATTTTAACCCAGGATTTAAAAAAAAAAGATTTATTATTTATTTGAGAAAGAGAGGAGGGGCAGAGGGAGAGGGGACAAGAAGACTCCGTGCTGAATACAGAGCCCAACATGGGGCTTGATCTCACGATCCTGAGATCATGACCTGAGCTGAAATCAAGAGTCGAACGCTTAACCAAGTGAGCCGCTCAGGCACCTTAGGAATATGTTTCTTTGTATGGTTTTATTCATGGTTGCTTGAGGGATTACAGTAGATATGTTTATGTTTTCACTGTCTACTCAGAAGCAGTATTTTACCACTTCAAGGGGAGTGTAGAAACCTTATCATCTCATAAGTCCCTTTACCCTTCCTGCTTTGTCTCATTGTTTTCTTATGTAATACAGTTACATAAATTGAAAAACCGATCAGAAACATTATCATTTTTATTTTTAACTACTAAACACATTTTTTAAAAATCAAGAAGAGAAGAGTGGTATATTTCATTCACTCAGATATTTACCATTTTTGTGGCTGTTTCTTCATTCGTAATGTTCTAAGTTTCCTTTTGGTGTCATTTCTGCCTTCTGTCTGAAGAATTTCCTTTACAAGTGCTTTTACAGCTAGTGTGTTGGCAATAAATTATCTTAGTTTTCCTTCATCTGAGAAGGCTTTATTTTAACCTTCATTCATGAATGATATTTTCATAGGATATAGAATTCCGGGTTGATGATTCTTTTCTTTTCACACTTGCAAGATGTTATTCTTCTGTCTTCTGGGCCTTCTGTTTCCTGATGAGAAATCTGTACTCATTCACATCATTGTTTCCTGTTTATCTCTGGTGGTTTTTTTTCTTTGTCTTTAGTTTTGTTAACAGTTTGATTACATGTCTGGGTATGGATTTCTTTGGGTTTACCTATTTGGGATTCAATGGGCTTCTTGAATCTGTACGTTTACATCTTTCACCAAATTTAGGAGGAAGTTTTCAGTTATTATATTGAATTTTTTTCCCCTGTACTGAACTCTTTTGTCTTCCTGAAGGTTTTGTGGCATGAATGTTGGATCATTTTGGTAATGTCCCACAGATCTCTGAGGTTCTGTTTGTTGTTTTCAATCATTATTTCCCCTCTGTTATTCAGATTGGATAATTCCTATTGATTTTTTGAAGGACTCTCTTCCTTCTGTCACCCCCATTCTGCTATCAAGCCCATCAGTGAGCTTGTGATTTCAGTTATTCTATTTTTTTCCTGAAATTTCTATCAAGTTCATTTTATAGCCTCTTTTTTTTTTCCTGAAATTTTCTACCTATGTATTTCAAGAGTGTTTCTATCTATGTATTTCAAGTGTTTCAAGAGTCCCTTCTTGAGGCATTTTTATAATAGATACTTTAAAGTGTTTGTCAGATATTCAGTATCTTTGTTAACTTGGAGTTGGCATCCATTGTCGTTCCCATAAAGGCATTTCCTGGTTCCTTGTATGCGAAATAATTTTTGATTGTATCCTGGATGTTTTCAATATTACGAGTCTCTGGGTCTTGTTTAAATCCTATTTGTGTTTTAACAGGCAATTGATCTAGTTAGGTTTGGGCTGCAAGTTCTGAACAGTCCTCTGTGGGCTGTGGTTTCAAGGTCAGTTTGATTTTCAAAGCGTTGTGCTATTTGGTTCTCTTCTGCAGATGCTACCAAGTGGCCAGTTTGGGACATGGGCAGGGTCTACGATGTAGTTTAGTCTTTAGAGTATGTAGCATGCTATTTAGGGTCAAATGTGTGCATGTGGAGGCCAGAAGTAAGTGAAGGAGCTCATGAACAGTTTATGGGGTCACTTTGCTGTGCTCCTCTCTCTCCATGATCTTTCTGTACCTTCCAGTTTGCCAGGATCCCTTTTGTCACCTTTTTTCCAGAAACCTTGGAATTTGCTTACCCTCCTCTGCCACATACTTCCTACAATTGCACCTGTATCTGAGGTCAACTGGTAGGAGGACACAGAGAGAGAAACAGCAACAAGGATTTGCTCCAACTTCTTAAGGGCACAGCTCCTCTGTTTAGAGCAGAGCATTCCTTTTAGGGGCTTTTAGGGGCCTGTGGGCTAGGGTGCGAAAGAATGGAGAAAAGAAAAACAATGGGGGTTTGCTTCCTTTCTCTCTGAGTGTTAAGAGAGTCCTTTTTTATCTCTCAAGTCAAAACTAGAGGGCTTCTCTTGGGGCTCTTTGTGATGCTGATGATACTGACATCTGGCTTTTGGACCACCTCAAGTCTAAGTTGGGGGGATACTGAAGGAGAAAGACACCAGTTTGGTATTAGTTTAAATTCCCTTCTTCTTCCTCAGTCTGACTACTACTGTTCACTTTTCAGAATTCTCAGATAGCTGCTCCATACCTTCTGTTTAGGTTTAATAGCTCTATTCAGAAGAAAAGAAGCAGGGAGTGTGCTTATGCCATCTTAACTAGAACTGAGACTCTAGGAAGGCTTGTTTAAAGCACAGCTTTCTGGCCCCCACCCTGAGGGCTTCTGATTCAGTTAGTCTCAGGGCCTGAGAATTTGTGTTCCTAATAAGTTCCCAAAGGCTGCTGATGCTGCTTGTCCCAGAACCACATTTTGAGAACCACTGATCTAGTCTATTCTTTAATAAACATGGGAAAACTTCTTATCCAGAGTAGAATATAAGTCAAGTTACTTCATTTTAATAATGTGAAGTACCCAGTGGTTTATTATTTAATAAGCTGAGCAAGGACAGTGGAAATCCCTTGGCTGAGATGAGATTAAAAGAAATAAAACATTATGGAGTGCCTTGGGGAAAATCCTAGAAGTTAGAGCTGCTCAAAAATAATTAACTTCAGTTTAGGTTTTTATGAAGACGGAGCAGTCCATTGATCTGTTCTGACATGTGCACCTCTCGCCTTGGGCTGTGGGTGGAGGGCCCTCCTCCGAGGGGTCCCGGTGGGTTTACGGCAGGGTCTTGTTCTGTTGCCCGATGCTGTTCCAGTGTGACCAACTGGAAGCACGTTCTCCTCTGGCCTGTGCAGTAACGGTGAGGCTGCCAGCAGCTAGAGCTGCTATCCTGCTAGAGGAATGAGCTCTGCAGCCGCAAAAGGCCTTGCCACTTTCCCCAGGCCCCTGCAGAAGATTGTCCATGCTCCCAAGGACTCAGTACTGGTGGGAATTACCACCTCTGGGCAGAATTGTTTTTCCCAAGTTGCAGGTCTGGGCAGAAAATTAAAAAAAAAAAAAAAGAAAAAAAAAGAGTGGAATTTTAAGCTCCAGGGGCCACAGACCAGAGAAGGCACAGACCTGATGAGTCCTTTTTTCCGTCTGTGCACGTGCTTTTGCTTGTCCACAGACACACTGCCTCTGAGCCTCTGATTGTCTCTTGTGTCTGAAATCTTAGCCCCAGGGCATTATTTGCACAACTGCCATGAGTCCTCCAAGCCACCAGGGGGCAGTAAAGAGCTGTGGAATGCTGCTTGTCTAAGTGAACCTCTACAAGCCATGAAGAGTCACTGCCCCACTTTAAGAAGGCTTTATTTCTCCTTTGACCCTGACCTAAAAAAAGCTTCATTTTCCCCCTCTGCTTGGGAGCCCCACTTTGTCATTCCTGAGTTGATTGTGCTTCTGGTGGCTGGCAATCTCAGTGTGGCATGGGGAAGGAGGGACTGTGGAGAGGACGGCACATGGTTGGTTCCCAAGAAAACCACAGGTGGGGGAAGGACGTTTAGAGTCTAAGAGCCCATCCTCGTGTAGTAGTCGTGACTCCCGTGGGGGCTCCTGGGCGCTCATGGCATACGCTGGCTCACGTTTTAGCAAGTTTCTTCTAGGGGTCCCATTGCTCCTGCCCTGCAGTTCCCAGCAGTGTGTGCACTCCTTGAGGGCAGGGGTCATGTGGCATTAATTTCGGCATCTCTGGGCATGGGTGGTGTACAGTAGTGGTTCAGCTCTCCTACTTAGGGGCCAGGCAGGTCTAGATCCAAATCCCTGTGAAAGTCCCAGAAGCTTTATCTCCTTCATTAGGAGTTTGCATTTACATTAAAAAAAAGGGGGGGCGCGGAGCCTGAATGGCTCAGTTGGTTAAGCGTTGGACTCTAGGTTTCTGCTCAAGTCATGAGCTTGGGGTTGTGAGATTGAGCCCCGCGTGGGGCTCTCGCTCAGTGTGGAGTCTGCTTAAGACTCTCTCTCCTCCCCCTCTGCCCTTCTCCCTCACTAAAATACATAAATAAATCTTAAAAAAAAGAAAAAAAAGAAGAAGAAGCCGTAGCAGTAGTATGTACCCCACAGGGCTGTGTGAGGCATGCAGAAGATAATGCTTATGAAGAGCTTAGAGCTGTGCTGGGCAAATTGCAATGTACAAAAGACCTTAGTTCCCCTGCTCCTGTCTTGCTCCTCTTCCTTCCTTGTTTCCAGAGCTTCTCACAGTGCTTGGCATAGAGAAGGTGCACCTAAAACGTTAGTTGAATGACTAAGAAAATGACTGAAGAGAGCAAACCAGTTATGACTCAGCGATATGGCTCGTTGGGCCTCCTGGGGACAGCCGCCCGCATGTCCCCAGACACTGGTGGGAATGGGCGGCTGCAGGGCTGTGGGAGGGGCCAGCCCCCAGTATCAGAGTCCCCACTGTGGAAGCAGCGGGTTCTCAGGGTCGGTCCCAGCCCTCTGTGCGTGATCTGCCTGGAATCATACATTTTTACTGAGGGTGCTGCTGTGTCAGGTAGGGTTACTTACCTGAATAATTGAATATTGGAAGATTTAACTTTCGCTGTCCCAGATTTCTGTGACTCCATCATTATATTTCATTGGTGTTTGAGGCTCGTGAATGTAGCTCCTTTCCATCTGTGGATTTTGCAGATTACTTATTCATTTTTGCTTTTTTTTTTTTAAGATTCAAGCCTAATTTTTAATTGCTGTTAGGTTCAAGAGACATCACATTATAATTTTTTGGTAATTGTGGTGAAATATACGTAGTTTAAAAAACTATATGTATGTAAGATTATACATACAATATTAAATAGCATAAAATGTACCATTTTAGCCATTTTTAAGTCTACAGTTCTATGGCATAAAGTACATTCACGTTGTTATGCAACCATCACCACCGTCCATTTCCAGAACTTTTGCATCTTCTCAGACTGAAACTCTGTCCCCATTCAACACTAACTGCCCACTCCCCCCATGCCCCCCATTCCTGGCAACCACCATTCTACTTTCTGTCTCAATGACCTTTACTACTCTAGGTACCTCATATACGTGGAATCATACAGTGTTTGTCCTTTTGTGACTGTCCTTTTGTGTCCTCTTATTTCACTTAGCATAATGTCCTCAAGGTCATCCATGTTGCAGCAGATGTCAGAATTCCCTTCCTCTTTTTTTTTTTTTTAAAGATTTTATGTTTAAGTAATTTCCACACCCAACATGGGGCTTGAGCTCAGGACCCTGAGATCAAGCATGCTCTACCTGCTGAGCCAGCCACGCACCCCAGAATCCCTTCCTTTTTAGGCTAATAGTCCATTGTATGTATAGACCACATTTTGTTTATGTATTCATCTGTCAGTGGACACTTGGGTTGCTTCCATCTTTGGCTAGTGTGAATAATGCTGCCATGAACATGGGCGTACAAATACCTGTTTGAGCACCTGCTTTTCCTCTTTGCTTTCCGACCTGCTTAGGAGGGTCAGGGTGGCTTAGGTTTGTAGGTTGGGAAGGGCCTTTCCTCCTCAAACACAGGTCTTGAGTCCCAGGTCACGACTCTGTTCTGAGTCGTCTTGGCCCACTGCGGGCATCTACTGGGTGGTAGGGTCTGTGCTTTCTTCTGGCGATCCCTGCTCATGGAGGGGCAGCAGCATACATCTCCAGAAAGACAGACACAGGAAGGTTTGCTCTGGCTTTGGATGGAGTCAGCCTTGACAGACTGACATATTGAGTATGTGTTGATTCGCAGTCAGAGTCTGTAAGTCAGATGGAGGTAGGACTGTCCTGGCTCAGGGTCTTAATTAGCCACTGCACAGCCCTCACAATCATCCCCATTGTTGCTCATTAAGAACTGCATGGTTATGAGGGATGTTCCAGAGAACTCCAACCATGCTGGTAGTGTGCTCAGTGGTTAAGGATTTGGACTCTGGGCTTAGACTGCTCAGGTCCTTGCCTTGGCTCTGCCACTTACTGACCCCCTGAGCACATGACCAAACCTTTATGGGTTTGTGGAGAGAAGCAAATGAGATGATGCATTTAAAACCCTTAGCTCAGTGCCTGACATATGGTAAGTTGCTCCGTAGATACTAGGTATTATTATATTTGCTTACGGCCACTTCCCTTTGCCCAGCCCTGGTCATTAGTCAGTAAGCACGAGCCTTAGGCATAGCGTGGTCTGTGTCTATAGCGCATTTTTCCTTCAGTTCTTCTCTCTCTGCAAAAGCCTTACGTCAGCTCACCCACCCTGAAGGCCTGGTAAAGCTCTGACACCTTGTAAAGCCTGGCTCCTTCCTAATAACCTTCTGTGTGAGTCAGAGGCCGCCCAGAGTGTTTACACTTCCGGACCCCAGCGCTGGGGAAGGGGTGGTGGCTGCCACTGGCTTTGTAAGCTTCCAGGCAGCCGGGGCCAACTGGAGAGGTCAACCCCATCAGAGGAAATTTCGTCCAGCTTCCACGGAATAGGAATATTAATCTGACATGGGGCCAGAGCAGACTGGACCAGAGGGAGATGAAATAGCAGAGCAAGAATGTAGTGCTTTCTGGTAGAATCAGGCAATGGATGGCTGCAGTAAATCGGAACCAGATTTTTGAACATGGGTCTGATGGTGGCGGAGGGGAAGGTAGCGCTCCTGCTTTGGGTCCTCTCTGCTTTCATCCGTGGCCCTGCCCTGGGGCTGTTTGTCCTTCACCGTGCTGGGGGAAGAGAGTGGGTTTGCCGGGCTACCTCCTGACTTCCTTTTACTTTTGTTTGGTCCATTTTCTGTCCAGATGATCTAGAGCAATCTGCAGGCCCAGTGTGTTGTCCTGGGTCATGGGTTGCAGAGAAGGGCTATAAGCGATTGCTGTTTCCCTCCAGGGGAGACTATTAGGCGAGGGGGCAGCACCTTCCCGAAGCAGGCAGGACACCCTGGCCTGGCCCCCAGGAAGAGTTTCCTGGTCTTCGTGTTGCTGTTGCCTGTTCACCACCCCTGGAATGGTGCACAAAGTGTGGGCTGTGCTGGGTCAGGACAGAGATGGCCTCGGGGCCTTAGTGACCCCACCTGGCCTTCCCGCCACCTTGCCACCCTGCTGTGATTGCCCTTCATCAGGAGGTATTTGCAATTAGAGCCACAGGAACGAGGGGTGGGGCAGGGGGTGGAGGACAGGCTTTCAGGTGTGCCCTTGGCGGGCATTCACGTTGTCTGCACAAGAGGCTGCTCAGGGAGATGGGCTGAGGACGACTCTTGTGAAACTGGAGCTGCCCGAGTG
Organism: Callorhinus ursinus; assembly: GCF_003265705.2. NCBI lineage: Eukaryota > Metazoa > Chordata > Mammalia > Carnivora > Otariidae > Callorhinus > Callorhinus ursinus. The sequence continues at coordinate 1,276,608 of NW_027397156.1, read as the reverse complement.
CTCTGAACAGATGCCAGTGATTTCATCCTCTGCCCTCATGAATTTTACAGCATCCTGTGGTGGCAGCTAAAATCACTGCCCACCTTGGCTGGGAGCGAGTGTTGCCAGGCACCTTGGCTGGTGAGAGGCCCGGATTCAGAATGCCCTTCCCTAGGGGCGCCTGGGTGGCTCAAGCGGTTGAGCGTCCGATTCTTGATTTCGGCTCAGGTCGTGATCTCAGGGCCATGGGAGGGAGCCCCGCTCGTGCTCAGGGCAGAGTCTGCTTGGGAATTCTCTCCCTCTGCTCCTACCCCCACTTGCACGTGCACCCTCTAAATAAGTAAGTAAATTAAATCTTTATAAAAAAACCAAACACCATCCCCCCCCACCCCCAATCAAAATGCCCTTCCCTTCATTTACTGCTGGCGGGGTCACAGAATGTCCAAGTTCGGTGTTCAGGGTCTGGAGATAGATGACCGGGGTGTGCCGGCTCCATTTTTACTAGCTGTGTGACCTTGGGCCACATTTTAAGCTGTCCTGTGCCTCTGTTTCTTTCTCTATCAAATGGTGATTATAATGTATCCTCACCAGGGCCGGTGTGGGGAGTAAGTCAGATCGTGCATGGGAAAGGTTTAGAGAGTGTCTGCCACACAGGAGTTGACATTCAGAGAGAGCAATCCTGTGATTGTTCTTGGGCCGATGGGGTGCACTCGTGCTTGTGGGATTTACAGCTTCAACCAAGTTTCCTGACATAGGCACAGTGTTACAGAGCTCAAACATTTTGCCTAGGTAAAAGGCCATGGCCAATCAATGTTTGCCATTATAATTGCTCATTATCAATACCTGGCACTGTTTAAAGTGCAGTAAATAAACCCAGAAAATGTCAGAGCTAGAAATGACCTGTGACGTTAGTCTTTGCATCCAACCTCCTGCTTCCACGGAGAGACTGAGGCCTGGCAAGGCGACGTGTCTTGCCCAGGCCCCAATTCCAGGCAGTAGGAAAGCAGGAGCTTGAGGTGAAAACCTGAGCTCCCAGCCCAGGGCTCACACTGCTTCCCCACAGTGTCCTCTTCTCCTAACTGGGAGAGAGTCCTGCAGAACAGCCAGAGATCCGATGGCTGAGCAGACATCTGCAGGTACAAACCCACTCAAGTCTTTGTGCTATTTCCCGTTGACAGTGTGGATGACTGAACAAGATTACTCAGAGTGTGCATGAAACGAACCACTAAGTGACATTCCCTTGAGTGTTGGTACAGAGAGGCTGTAAGTTTCTGAATAAGCTCTGGGGCACAGGGCTTCTCTAGGTCTGGTTCATCTGTAGAGGAGATGGACCTACCCTTAGGGCAGGCGTGTCTTCTTGCTAGGGTGGACTGCGCTGGAGTCAGCGTGGGCTGTGTGTGTGAGCCTCAGATATTTAGCTGATCTCTGTGTTCAGCACCCCAGCTGGTGACAGGAAGCCAGGGAAGGGGGAACCCAGCCACTCTAAGATTGGAGGTCGACACACAGGTGGTGGCCTCAGTGGTTTCCAGCAGGGTGTGGGGTGGGTGCTTGATACTCCTTAGTGATAAGGGGGTCCCGCGGAACCCTTGCAGGGAAGCCACAGGGAGGCGCTTCTGCCCACGTGCACCCCTCTGTGCTCTCCTGTCTCCCCTTCCAGCTCTTCACCTCCTCGTCCTCTAGAGAATTTTCTCTTTGACCATCATCTCCCCAGTGGACAGCACTGAGTGACTCTGAGGATCGCAGTACTGTCCCCCCGACCCCAGATGGAGCAAGGTCGTGGCCCTTTTTCTTGGGGCCTGCGTCTGCTGCCGGACTTGGCGTCAGGAAAACAAAGACGGCTCTGTTTGGGGATGTGGGCGACCGGGCGCTCTCCTTTCTCCATCCCCTTCCTGCTCCCTGATTGCTCTCTCAGACCACCCAGCTAATGCCTCTCCTCACTTTGATGTCTATTTCCTCTGAAGCTTGGACCAGAAGACCTGTCACATGGCTTGTCCTCTGGCCACCAGTCCCTCTGATGTCTGACCAAGCTGTGAATGTCCTCTGTCCTCTGTCCAGCCGGCGGGCCAGGACCCGAAGCTGGCATAGTCCCTACCCCGTACCCGGGGGGGCGGGGGCGGTGTGCAGATCCTGGCCTTGTTGTTTGAAGGTATCATTAAAGGCCATGGCTCTCCAAATCCCTGAGAAGTGGAGAAGATGTTAGCAAGGTCTCAAGTCAAGTAGTCCCGGGAAATCCCTCCAAACTTGAATTTCCCTTTTGTAAAATGCAGACCACAGGCTTGTGGGGTCCATCCATCACCTCCTGGTGTACCTGGACCCCTGATGGAAGCTTGAGCTGGGGAGAGGCATTATTTCTCTCAGACGGTAGGAGAGGTGATGGATTATACGGACCGAGTAGACACAGGTTGATGTCTCCTGCTGTCAGAAAGTCTCAGTCTTAACCTGGAGATGTTTTTGCCTATTCCTTTCCTTCCCACTCTTAAAGATTCCTGAAGAAAAAGTGCTCAGTGTCATCCAGCCTCCCTCTTTCACTCGTGGGTTATGTTTTGAAATCTCTTTCTCGGCCTTCCCAGCCACCCACCTCCAACCATACCCTGAAAGAGTTAATTCGATTCTTGGCCCCCGCCAGGAAGTCTCAATTTGCCAGCAGAGTCAGGCCAGGATGAGCGTTATTGAACTTGCTAATTTATTTCTATAGCTTCAGTCTCCAGCCTGGAATGGAACAATGAGACCGAAAGTGTTCCAGACACATTGTTTGTTTAATAAAGGAGCATTCTTCCAGCTGAACTGTATGGCTGTTGGATTTTCTGGTTTGATTGGGTTAACCCCCGTAAGCAGTTTGGATTTCTCTTGTTAGAGCTGGTGGGCGTAGGGGGTCGTGGGATCCGTGAGCCCCTCTAATTGTTGTATCATTACTCCCCTGACCCTGGCCTCTTACCTACTCAAAAGGCTTGACTTCTGTAACACTGTCCTGCATCCGGAGAATTGGTTAAAGCTATAAATCTCACAAAAATGAGTTTGCTCGATGGCCCCAGGAGAAATGACAGGATTGCCCCTTCTGAATTTCACCCCCTTTGGCTTTGAGAAGGCTGTTGATTTTATTATTGATCATTGAGTTTGATCTGATGCATTTCACAGAGACTTGGCTCTGCGGCTCTGCTGTTGGCTCAGGGGGCAGCAGCTATGCTGATGACGAGTTTTTCCGTTCCCCCCGCCAGATGCAAGAGGTGGTAGGGTAGATGCAAACCTACTCCTCCCTTCCTTCTGGCAAGTCTGATTTGGATGCACGCATGTGTGGGTTTCTTTATGTTACTGATGGCGTGCGTTAAAAATTGCTCTTGACCTACTGCCAGAGGCAGGGGGATAGATGGAATGACCTTTGGAAGACCCTTCTTGGTAAAATAGCTATGAATATTTTTTTTCTTGTTATTCTATGGACTGGACATTTCTTTTTCTTTTTTTTCTGTAGATATAGGTAGATGACTATATGACTTAGCTTGGAAGGGATGCTCTGAGGTCACTTTATCTCTCTGGCTCTGGAAAAAACCGTCACAAATCCAACCCATGATGCAGACAGTGAGTTTAGTTGGGGGGTTGGGGGAGTAGTCCATATGAAGGGCTTCCATCTGTCCATCCGTGCATCTATCCATCCGTCTGTCCATCCATCCACCCATTTATCAAATGTCTGCTAAACTTTAGGAGCTATGTTTGTGTGCTCTATATTATTTAATTTCGCTTAATATTTCTATTCAGTGAAATCAAAGACGATTTCAACCCTGTTTTTACTTGATCTTTCTTTTGCTTTTGACACAGTTGAAAATACCACTTCCGACTTGGTATTTTCTCTCCTGAAGGTTTGCAGGGTCTGTAACATGATTCGTCCCTACATTTTCGGTGCTTCTCCGGGCATTCTTACTCCTTCTCGTGTGTTCTCCCCACCCCCTGCCCCCCATTTTCCGGTGAAGTAGCAGTGTCTCAGGGTTCTGTCTTCAGCTCCTTTTCTCCTTTTCCCTTTACCCTTCTCTTCAAACTCTTCTCTGGGCAATTTTGCCCATGCCACCATGGCCAGCTTATTATTTATATGCATATGACAACTCTCAAATGCTCTTATTTAACATAACCCATGTGCTCTAGGCTCTTCTGCCTGTCTGCTGACCACGCATGCCTGGATGTCCAGGAACATCGCAAGCTCAGCATGTTCCTAGATGAACTCAGCATCTTCTCTGTCAATCCCGTATCTTCTTGATTCTTTATCTCGAGGGTTGTCTTCACCATTCTCCTTAGCCATGCCAGAATCTGGAAGCCTCCCTAGATGTCTCCCTTCCCTCACATCCACGTGGGGACCAACTCACGTCAGTCCTGTTTTCCCTATTTCCACCTGTCCTTCTCCAGCGCCACCATCCTGATTCCAGCACTCAGTAACTGCCCTTGCATTATTGCAGGGTCTCTTAACTGGTCCCTGGATAGGCCCCTCCAAACCATCTTCATGCTATATCGGGGTGGTCTTTCTCCATGTACATCTGATTAAGTCAATCCCTTATTTAAAATCTTGTAGGGGCTTCCAAGCACCTAAGATCAAGTTCACACTCCTTACACATGCAGGTTTCTGTGACTAGCCTCTTGACCACATCTTTGCCTTATCTCTAGTAGGTCTCTTCACTGACTTAACCCCAGACGCACACCCTGGGCTCCAGTCACACCAAACCATTTGCTGTGAGGCTTCTTGCCTCCACACCTTTACCCATGCTCTTCCCTCCACCTGGCATGGCCTTTCCCCCCTAAGGAATGGGTCTCAGCTCATGCTTGCTCTCTTCTGTGAAGCCTGCCTTGACCCCCTGTGCTTCCTCCTTCCCACTTCTTTTGTACCTTGCAAATGTCATAATGATTTGTTTTCATGTCCATTTCCCCACTAGACACCAAGTTCCTCAAGTGTGGGGATGGTCTTATTCCTATAATCCCAGTGATTCACAGAGCTCTTGTACCCTGAGCAAGCTCACTAGATGTGTATGGCTATTCAGCACCCTAAGATTATTTTTCCTCTTCCGATCTGCATTTGAGCTACAGATACTTTGTCACTTGTCTGGTTAGACTTTTTCTGTCTTACCATGTTGAAAATCCACCAGAAACCCTGAGAACTTCTGAAATTAGTTTTTTGTTTCTCATGTTGGGTACAGTCAGCTTTTATTATCTGGCTGTTGTTCCATCTAATGTTTTGATTATATGAAGGTGAAATTATTAATATGAACTGAGCTTCACTTGGGTTCTTAGGCCTGACCCTGGTGCTGCCTCCTCCCCTTTGCCCCCATCCTTCTACCTGCGAGTGGGGATTATGGATGGCTAGAACGTCAAGCCGTGTTTTCAAGGGAGAAGGATGAAGGACACTGTTCTTGCAGACCCTCTACGTCTGTGATTATGGCAGTAGTCCCACATTCAATGTTCTCAGCGGCCATTTCCACTTTCTTTCCTCCGATCCGATGTGAAGCCTGACCTGAGTAGAACAGGATTAGCAATGTTTCAGGATAAGATCTTGGAAGGTACACCTTTGCTCCCTCTTCTGTTTTCCATGGAAAACTGAAATCTTAATGAAGCTAATGGACAGTATGTTCCTCCAGGGGAGTGCTGAGTCTCACTGTCACCTTCCCTGGCTTCTCTAAGTAACAAAATACACATTTGCAGCAAGGTTGTGTGTCCATGTAGGATGCTATATATCAGTATGGGAATCTGATGTTCCCAAAAGTCTGTTGGTTCATTTGGGTCTAGCTTTGTTGTGGTTGGGTACTTGTTTCTATGCTGTGTGGCTTGAGCTTAAGAGAAAGTCCCTCGTGCTAATATTCAGGGCAATTGAGTTTTGGGGGCACACTTACTATTATCTGCATCTTATGCTAGGGCTGGTAATGCAGTGGGGAACAGAATTGGTCCCTCCCTGCCCAACAGGGCAGCGTCATAACGATGGATAGGCATTAAAGTCACATAGACCTGAGTGTAAATCTTGATTATATCACTTCTTACTCTGTGGTCCTGAACAAGTTACTCAACCTTTTTGAGCCTCAGTTTCTTTACTTACACAGTGAGGATTATTCTCCTTCCCTTATAGTCTCGTTGTAAGTATTGGAAAGTACATCAAACATACTTTAGTTGGTACAGTGCTTTCTACTTAATAGAGACTCATAATGACTGTCCACTGTTACAGTAGCAATTATAGTAAAATATAAAACTTAAATTCCCTGGTCTGCTCTAGCTGACTGTAATTGCTAAAATTTATAAGGCATGTTCCCTAATACAGACCCTGTTCTCAGGGATTTCCATGTATTAATGCACTAAATCCTTACAATACTTTTATTATTTTGACAAAGGAGAGACAGTGGCATGGGGCAGTTAAATAACTTGCCCAAGGTCCCCTAGCTAGTGAATGGTTGGTGGCAGACTTGGCCCCAGGCAGGCTGGCTTCACACTGTGTGTTCTTCAGCACCGTGTTGTACTGCCTGTCCATAAAATGCCTAGTCTCCTAGTATTTCCAAGTTAGTAACTACATTGTTCAGGCTGCCATAAGAAATTACCCCAAACTCGTTGACTGACGACAACAGTTTATTCACTCACAGTTCTGGAGGTCAGAGTCCATAGTCAAGGTGTCAGCAGGGTTGGTGGCTTCTGGAGGCTCGGAGGGAGACTAGGCCCACGTCCCCCTCCTGGTTTCGGTGGTTGCCAGCAGTCTATGGCTTTCCTTGGCTTGTGGCCGCATCACTCCAGTCCCTGCCCTGTCTTCGCACTGACTTTTTCTCCCGGTGTCCCATCCCCTTCTGCTAAGGCCACCAGCCATTGGATTTAGGGCCCATCCTCATCAGGTAGAGCTCCATCTTCACTGATTATATCTGCAGTGGCCTGTGTCTGGGGTTCAAGGTGGATGTGAAGTTTTAGAGGACGCTGTTTACCCTACTATAATAACCATTAGCTCTTTACTTTAAAATGGGAATTGATGAAGGAATGTTTATTTACTGCCTTATTCCAAAAGGCAGGTGAAATAATTCAAATGATGCTCCGAGAACCTAATCATATTTTAGAACATGATTCTTTTTTTTTTTAAATATTTCAGTTACAATTAGTTAACATACAGTGTAGTATTAGTTTCAGGTGTACAATATAGTGATTCATCATTTCCGTACAACCCTGGTGCTCATCCCAACAAGTGCACTCCTTCATCCCCATCACCTCCCCTCTGGTAACCCCTCAGTTTGTTCTCTATAGTTAAGGGTCTGTTTCTTGGTTTGCGCCCCCCCTCATTTTTGTTTTGGGAGGGGCCATGGCCAGACAGTGGACTAAGAGGGACATTTACTTCTTTTTCAGGTGGCCGTGGCCCTGCCCAAGCCAGATACCCTCCCCCCTCCCCCATACTCTTGCCCTGGCCTTGTCTCTGATCAGACACTTTCATCCATTTTTCACTGGCTGTGGCCTTGAGTTCTGCTTTTCTCATGTCCCTCCTCTGAATGGGCTCTGAATTGACTGTCCCTCTGCCCCCTTGAAAGGCATTGGTGAGAATGGAGGCTTCCTCTTTGTTGTCCTAGATGCAGTCTCAGTTACATCAGCTTTTTGTGTTGAAGCCCTGGGACCAGTGCTGCTCGCAGCAGTGATTTGGAGCAAGTCAGAGCCTCTCTGAACTTAGTGTGATCATTTGTAGAATGGGGATCCTCATGCTCAGTCACAAGGATATCCTGAGTCAGGTGGCCTGACGGGGCTGGATGGTCTTTCTCACCTGTGCTGCGTAATGAAGGTGGTAGTGGTAGATATTAGGCATCATCTACAGGTTCAGATGAAAGCACTGGAAGCTCCCACAGATGCCTGCCCTCCATGGTTGATCCCCGTCCTGGGAGGGCTAGCAGTCGGGGTGAGTTAGCGTGGGAGGGGGTGGAGGAATGGATCCAGGAGGCAGTGTCTGGTCCAAACTTTTGATCCGGGAGGTGCACCCTTTGATGTAGCAGAATGGAGTTGCCTCCAAGAGCCATGCTGAGGCCAGCAGGCCAGCTTGCCTTCCCCCCACATTCCTTGGCAGGCACGGTACAAACTTGTGTGCCTGGGTTTCGGCTCTGGGCTATCCTCCCACTGGGGCCTGTTTGCCCCTTGATATCTCTTGGGTCTGTCCTGGTGATGATCTCCCTAGTTCATGAGATGTACAACATATGCCATCATATCAGAGCATGATGGGACAAAGCACTTATTGGATATGCATATGCAGTATATACAAGGCACAGTATTAGACTGGGATTCAACAGTTAAAAGACACAAAGCCAGCCTTCAAGTAGATAGTCATAGTAATGAGAGAGGGACCAGGTGGAGATGTGTCTGTTAGTGAGACCTGTCCGAGATTAATGGTTGGTAGTCTGTGGCCTGCAGACCAAATCTAGCTCACCATCTATCTTTGTGAATAAAATTGTATTGGAATTTGGCTACACTCACTTATTTATGTATCGTCTATGACTGCTTTTGCACATCAGCCGCAGAGATGAGTAGCTGTGGCAAAGGCCATGCCTGCAGAACTTTAAATTATTGACTATCTGCCCTTTTACAGAAAAAGCTTGCTGCCCCCTGTCCTAGATGATGGGTCCGAGAGTTCCGAATAAAAAATAGACATGGACCCTATTCTCTGGGCCTTTCCGGAGTTTGTTTGTGCAACTAACACAGGATTCAGGGAAAAGTGAATTGGAGCACCTGACTGGGGGAGAGCTTTGGAGCTGTGAGTGAGGTTTTAGACCGGGAAGCAAGTGGTCAGAAAGCAGGGCAGGTGGGCGGAAGGCCTGAAGGGATGGGAGGGAGCTGTGCGCACACAGGTGCGCTTTCACAGGTGCACTTTCACAGGTGCATGCTGGAGCCAAGCAAAGACCGGGGGCTGCGACAGGAGGGGATTACATGGACCTAAGGCCACGCTGTGGTGATGCAGGTGACTCAGACTAACCCATCCAAGCAGCACATGACCCTGGAGTGGGAAGGGTCCTTATGCGCCATCTGCCCCCGCCATTCACTGCATTCGTGGCACAAGCGAAGAGAAGTGAAGGCAAGGGAGATGGCTCGTCTAAGTTCACCCTGCCAGTGAACGGCAGGTCAGGAGGAAGTCTCGCCTCTCTCTGCCAGGTGTGACCTGAGCCCTGGGCCACTGACCCCGTGACCTGACTCTTTACGAGAAAGGTCTAGGGAACTCAAGCTCCTCCCCTAGCAGCCCCTGTCTCTTAACTTTTCTGTGGCCCTCAGACTTTCAGTCCTTTTCTCTAGCCCACTGGAAGGTTACCCAGTCTGCAAGCTCCTTGAGGGCAGGGTCTGGGTAGGGTTTGTCTCTGGAAGCCCCTCCTTCTTCAGACTGGGGTCTCCAGGGATGCGTGTGAAAGCAGTGAGCCTCCAGGCCTTCATCCTCGCCTTCCCATAGGCGGGTGCGACGTCTGGGCTTCGGTGGGCGTCACTTGGGTGGTGTGGGAGTAGGGATATGTTACTGCTCACAGCTGTAGCTGGTGTCACTGGGGTGGAGAGGGCCCTCAAGAGGGCTGCAAGGCTGCCCCCGAGACCTGACCGGCCTTGTGGCTCCCCGTGAGGTTTGTCACACATGCTCTGGCCACCTGCAGAGCCTTTCCTCAGGAACCCTTCACCACCCCTGAACAAGGAGCTTCTTTAAATGCTGAATGTCTCCTAAGCAGCCACATCGGCTCGGGGAGGATTCAGTCGGGATGCCATCCATCTTCGGTGATTGACAGAAACACCTCATTTGTCCTCATGTGTTGACGGAATGGCTAGAAGAACAGCCAGAGATGATGCTCCCGCTCGGCCCATCCCTAGTTGGCAGGACCTGCTCCTCCTGGCCTCTTCCGATCTCTGAGCAGACTCCCCCTGCCTTTCCCTGGCATGCTGGATGGGCGCCAGGCTCAGTCCCTCCAGTGAGGCAGAGACGGTCAGGGACATGGACGGGGAGGGGAATGCAGCAGGCATGTGGTGCTGCCTGAGTTGGACGGTGTTTGCCCACGCGGTCCCAGATTTGTTTGTCCTTCGTACAGCAACATAAAAGTTGTCCAGAGTCAGAGGCTTAGCTGGCTCAGTGATAGAGCCAGAGAACACAGACCACAATTCAGGGGCCCTGGGATAGCAGGTGTCATATGAGAGACAAAGAAAACTGCTTTAGGTGCTTACAGGCAAAACCTATACAGTTCTGACCCTGCAGGGCCTGTACCCACCTCAGTCCTCACCCCGTCTCTTTAATCCCCTTTAGCTGGTCTTATTTATTTATAGCAATAGAGAAGATGGTCATACATCGGGGCCATGCTGACCTGCCCAGGTGAGCAAATACTGAGAAAAAGAGAAGGCCCAAGTGCAAATCGTACCCTGTCACCGAAGGAGATGACAAGGACGTTCACCTGCCCCGTGCACGCCCGTGGCCGGGGTTCCCCACAGCTCTGCACATTGGCTCTTTGTGGTGGTCCTGTGAAGGGGGTAATTTCTTCTATTCTGTGGGCCAGGGCTCCGAGTAGTTAGAGAACCCCCAAAGTCATACAGAAGGACCAGTAGGGCTGTTAGCTTCTGCAGCCTGTTTCTTCCACGTCTCCTCCCGGGACCACGGACACGTCCTTTACCTGGGGAAGCACTATTTAGGAGGCCTTTCCAGAGTCCTGACAGCACTGGCCCTCTCTGTAGGCAGAAATGGAGGTCTAGGTAAGCACGACTTTTTAAAAATTGAGATAGAATTCTCAAACCATAAAAGCTTCCCTTTTAAAGGCTACAACCAAGTTGTTTTTACTATATTCACAGAATTGTGCAATCATCAAATAGGTGGCATGATTTGAGCCTCCCTGGAATTTCACCCTCTCCCCCATCAGCCTCCTCGTGGGCCTTGGTGTCTGCTGTGAGTCCCGGCTGGGAGGAAGCTTTCACGCCCCTGTCCCAGACCAGCTGTGTGGGACCGGGTCATCATCAGCCTTTCGTGTCTCAAGGGGTTGCCTCGTCATCGACTGATAAACTTAGTCTCTTGGTGGTCTCGCAGTGTTGGAATCCGGGGTCAGACCGTGAGCTTCTTCAGGACATCCCGGGCCTTCCTCAGCTGCAAGGATGTGGGTTAAGTGACAGGTGAGCCAGGATGAGGGAATGTTCAGGGCACAGACCCTTCCGAGCAACACAGAGGCAGGTGGAGAGTCCTACGGAGAGCTCTCTGAAATAGCTGGATATTGGGAGAGGGAGAACTGCAGACATATTTTATTCCTACCTCATTTACCTAGACCTGGTGGCTGAAAGCTGGTGGACATCCTGAGACTAGTCTCCGAACTGCTTCTCTGCCTTCTCTTGGTTGCAGGATGAATAAAATGAGCTCAGAAGATTGTCTGTCTCCAGCTTTCTCTGGTTTCAGAAACATCCATGAAACTTCCTGAGCATGGCCTGTGGGCAAGACTTATGAAGGACTCTAAGTGGATGTGTTGGGCTTTCCGGCCAGCCATGATCTCTTTGTAGGCTAGGACTTAGGAGTCCTGGAGTCCTGTGCTACACACTAGTAGGTTCTGCATTCCTCCATTGGTCCCGTTCATTCCAGTGAACTGTTTGGAGTGCTTACTATACCATAAGCACCGTGCTAGGTGCCTTCATGCTTGATGAGAAAGCCATGGACCCGGTCTTTAAGAAATCATTGCTTCGTTTGATCCTTTAACAAATACAGATATTCCCAGGAGGTGTTCTGCTTTGGTCTTCTGGTCATTTACAACTTGTGTAGATGACTTTTCTGGATTGTATTCTGGAGAGCAGGTTTTGCTCTGGGGCACTGGAAAGGACACGACGTGCTCCTGTCCTCTCTCTGGTTGTTTTCCTGTGGGTCAGTACCCAGGGTTAAGATGGGGGCCACAGCCAGTCCATATGGCATCTTCGTGCCAGTTAGAAAAAGGTCTCCCTTCCTCAAGATACTTTATTTCCATTTTTTAAAAAATATTTATTTATTTGACAGAGAGAGACACAGCGAGAGAGGGAACACAAGCAGGGGGAGTGGGAGAGGGAGAAGCAGGCTTCCCACTGAGCAGGGAGCCGGATGTAGGGCTCGATCCCAGGACCCTGGGATCATGACCTCAGCCGAAGGCAGACACTTAACAACTGAGCCAGCCAGGCATCCCAATTTCCATTTTTAAAAATTGTTTTAATATGATGATTTTTGTTAGATCAAGACACTTCACTGCCATGTGTTAGAAAACTGTGACCTCTAAGAGAACTTCTCTATGGTTGGGACCCCCTTAATGCGACATCCTTGTGCAGTACATGACCTGCACAACTGCACAGGGCCAACTTGGTTAGGGTAAGTACTAGAGTTTAATAAGTATTCTTGCTGGCTGATGTCTGCTGCATAGTTCATCCAGGAGAGAGATGCCTCATCCTGATTTGGACCTTTGATCCTTTCAAGTTTTAGAATATGAGAACAGGGTTGGGAGCCTTGGGGAAAGAAGACAGAAGAAATATAGCTCTGTTTAAGTGGTGATAGTTTCTGTGACTCTGTGCTCTCGCTGACTCCTGGGAGGATGGGGGCTTTGCAGCCCATCAGATTACTTTTGTGGTAGAATCACTGAAAGACCAGCGTTTCGGGATGAATTACTAAGAAAACTCCCAGCTTTCTTGAAGTCAAAGATCTTTCAGTGCGTGGGGACCTTCTGAGTTCAACCTTATAATTTTCTAGGTAAGCAGAAGGCAGAGGCCCAGGGGGAGGCTCAGGTGTGGCATCCCTAAGGTACCCCAGATAGGAAGTGCAGAGCTGGCACCAGGACCTGGGGCTCTGTGTCATCAGCTCATGCCTTGTCTCTCTCATTGCTCGCGCTCGGGGTGAGCAGCGCTGGAATAGTGTGGGTCCACGTGAGCAAGAGAGACCGTGGGCTTTCTTTCTGCAGAGACCTCACAGTAGTGACGTATCTTATTGGCTTGGTATAGAATGAACCTGCTATGCAGAGAAACACATCCATCCCCCCACTTCTCAGAGGGAGATTTTTCAGCACGTTTGGCTTTTTACTTCCCCTCCTATTGTCCCCAATGCCAAAGTAGGCTGAGCCTCAAAGCACGTTTTGTGTTGGCTTCTCTTATCCCTTAAAACACACATGTTTAGTGAGAACAGGGGTATTCATGGATTCAGTGAGGGGCTCCCGCCTTTCTTGACTTGACAATGGCCCCCAACAGCAGTCGACTTCTCTGCGGTGCCTCACTTATGTTCCCAGAGAAGGAGTTATACCTTACTCTCCCAATTATTGTTGAGTGTGATGATTAATTATGAAGTTTTGAGCTAAAAGGGGGCAAGTAGCTCAGGGAAACCCCTGTAGTTTTGAGAAGCCACTGCCTGCATGTGTCTCGGCCAAATCAGAAGAGTCATCGTCAACCGAAGGTGGGGGGTTGTCCACTTCATCATGTTCCCCAGACCCATCATTCATCCTTTTTTCCCCTGCACCATGAGTGACCTCTGGTTTGTGTTCTGGCCTGAATACGGGTTAAACAGACAACATGTGTTTGATTCTAGGACACCATGCACTAGGCTAAACTGCATCAGCACAGAATGCCTAGAGATAAAGATAGAGAAGCCTCAGAAATAATCTTGACCCATAAAGGGCTAAGGAGAGAAATTCTTCTCTTCGTTGTGTTGTTTGAGATGATGTCACTCCCCCTCCCCTTTGTGTTGAAAACCTACTATGGGCTGAGCCCATGGTGATGCCAGGAGGAGCCAATGACCTCCAGAGCTGGGTCTTTATCACCCTGAAAGTAGGGGATTCAGAGAAGCCCACAATCAGACATGGTGCCGCATGTCCCAAATGAGTGACCAGTGAGGAGACTGGTCTCGCACATGTTAGGAGCCCGGAAGGGCTTCTTGGAGATGGTGTGACTCGAGCTGGAGTTTGCATGGAGGACCGTCTTTGGAAGTAAGCCTTGGAGAATGCCTCATGGCCCATACGGGTGGGACCTGGGGCACCAGCACCTTCTCCATGTGGCCTCACTGTGAGGCTTCCATCCGTTCCTTGTCATGAACCTCTTACTGCCCCTTTTCCCACTTGCCACCTGTCACTACTGCCCCCAAGTCCTCATCTCCCAGCCTTTTTCCAGCTCTCCCCTCAGTGTCTATGTTTCTGATTATTCCCCCCAGTTAGTTACTTGCATTCTTCTGCATTGAATCTCATTTTGTTATTTCCTGTCCCATATTTTCTAAACTCCCCAGGTCCCTTCTCATTTATTTTCCCATCCTCTCTGGTGCTGTTCGCAGCGCCGCCCACTTTGTTATCATCTGTAGATTTAATTAACGGGGTTGATGACCCCTTTTCTTCCTGACCAAGGAGGCTGTGGGGAGGGACGGGTGGTCTCAGGCAGGGCCAGCTTGATGGCAGCGTGTGCGCTTGCAGGGTCACGGCTGTGGAAAAGCCGGTTTTGGCTGCGTGGAGGGGACATGTTCCAAACTGGGCTTTCACTTCATATAGGGGAAAAAAATGCCCCAGGAGCCAGGTTTTTCTGGGAAAAAAGGGAGGATGCTGGAAACTGGATTGCACAAACCCCCTCCATTCAAATTCCTCTGGCCCTCAGACACCATCTGCTGAAGCCAGTTACTGTTAGCATCGAGCATCTATTATGCGCCAGGTGTGGTGCTAGGCTCCTTTCTTGTATCATTGCTGATCTTCACAACTGCTCTATGAGGTCACTGCTGCTTTGGATTATTATTTTTCTGTTTTACCAACAAGAAAAGCGTGGCCCAGAGAAAGTACATACCATATCCATGGTCACACAGGGGTGTATGGAGGAGCTGGGCTGTTATGCCGGGTCTCTGAACTCTTCCTTAAATGTGCCCTGCTTCTCAGAGACCCCATCTACTTCATCCCCTAGCCCCCAAACCACTCTAGGCTAATGGATTATTTTCACAGGCCTCTTGGCAGGTGGGCTAATTCTGGGTTTTTTTGGAAGCCCACAAAATAATCAACTCTTCTATTCTTTTTAATCATCATAGTGATGGGTCTTTTCCTGAGGGTCTCTGATCAGCTCCTCAATATAAGATCCAAGATCTAGATCTTAGCTAATTTAATAGCCTTTATTCATAAGTTAATTTCTTTAAGCTCTCCCTTAATGTCACTCAAGTTTGGGTCTGGTGGGGTGGGGGCGGGAAACTGGTGTGGTAATTGCTTTTATGTCTGGTCTGATAGATCTGCGGGCAGCACACGGGTTTTCGACTCTAGATCCCTGAGCTCTAGGGTAGTGATTCTCGATGGAGCACTGGATATTTCAGAAAGGAGAGAATTTTCCTTGTGTGGACTTTCCAAAACATTGAAGCATATTTGGCATCCCTTCTTTCATCCACTAAATGACCGTGATGCTCCCCAGTCATTGTGACGATCAGAAGCTTTCACCCATTTCCAGGGGGAATAATGGTACAACTCTTGTAGTTTGCATCAAGGTGACACAGAGACCATCTCAGGGCCAAAGATGGCTGAGCAGGTGCAGTTCTGGTCCTCCAAAGCTCAACCAGACTGCCCCTTGAAATGTTTGGTTTGAGGAAAGGGTTCTTTAGCTGAATAAAGCATATAACTAGTGTTGTAGAAGGTTTTATAGCTTCTTGGTACATGCTCAAGGTCTACCTGCCTCCCTATAGAAGATCTCTGTTATGAAGGTTGAATGGACCCTAGAATAAAGAGCCAGAGCCCTGCCTTTAAGAAATCTGCACTGGGTGTTATACACAACTAATGAATCGTTGAACACTACATCAAAAACTAATGATGTACTATATGTTGGCTAAGTGAACATAATAAAAAAATTTTTTAAAATCTGCTTCCTCGGACCTGCAGAAGGTCACAGTGGCACAAGGGAAGCTTGCCCCTTTATTCTGTTGGCCACCGCCTAGACCAACTGCCGAGCAGAGGGACAGTCCCTGCCCATCTATTCTATTTCTTGGGCTCCCTGGCAAATGGGAAGAAGTTCCCAGCTTGAGCTCTGCTGAGAGAGGAGGAAGCCATTTTCTCAGGGGTACTCTTGTTATTCTTTATCCTGTTGAAGATCTAATGAATGTAAGTGACCATTCAGGGTTGACCCATGCAGGTTGCTGTTGTGCAGTTCACAGGCAGCAGTAACATGGAGTGGGCAGAGTGGCCAGCACAGGCCACATCTCCACCCTCTGGCTCCCTGGTTTCCACCCCACTTCAGGCAGGCTGGACTCCACATGTTGCACGCATTCCTCCTGGTACCTTTGTCTGCCTATCCGTTTCTCCCCGTTACCCACAGCCCTTTTGCATCTGTCAGTCCCACCATACAGTGTTCACAGTACAACTCACGTTCCCTGTCCTCCCATGGCATCCTTTCTGGCTCCTCTAGCCCAGACTCAGCTCTTCCACTGGTTTCTTTATGTCAGTTAGAGCTCTTGGTTGCATGGACAGAAAACCCAACTCAAACCGGCTTGAATAAGGGAATTTATGAGCTCATGTGATCAGAAAGCCCATAAGTAAATTTGGTGAAGCTCAATGCAGCAGCTCAACTGATGTCCCCAAGGACTCCCTGTTTCTCCATCGTTCTGCTTAACCTTCTGCAGGTTCTACTTCTGTTTACTCAGTGGTCCCTTGGCTGACCCAGGTCTTCCCTTTATGGAGCAAATTGACTGCCACTAATCTCCCCAGAAAGGGAAAGCTGCTTTCTCTGGAATCCCTGGCCAACATTTCCTCAATGTCTTATTGGTTCTGACTGCATTACAAACCGATTCCAGAACCAGTTGTTTTGGCCAAGAGGAGGGATATGCTCATTGGCTCAGGCTAATTGGGCTCATCCCTGGAGGTGGTGATAGGGTCAGTTCCACTGAAAACATAGGCTGAGATCCAGGAGGAGTATTTTATTTCTCTCTGAGCAAAATCTGGCAATTATCGGTGCGTGAAGGACAGCGATCATATAAACATTCACTAGCTCTCCTGTCCTTTTGGACATTAATTACCCCTCGTCACGATGTTAGTCATCTGTTTCATGTGTTAGGTACCCTTCATCTGGTTTCCAAAGAGTCTGAAAGCCATGTGATGGTACGATAGCTTTTATTTCTTCTGTATACACTTAGCTCTTAGCACATGGCTGAACACACAGTTGTTGCCCAATAAATAATTGTTGAATTGAAATATGTTGAGATGATTGAGTCATAGGAAATAGTGGAGCTCTTCCCGGGGGGAGAGCTGAGCCACCGCTAAGAAAGACAGGCTCACATCTTTGGGAGTGAAAGGAGTTAGTTAATGCTAGCCTGAAGGTTTTATGCAAGTGTCTTCAGGGGAGGAGAAAAGTATCAAAATCAAAGAGTCACATAAGTTCTGACTTAGGAGGGATATTAGCGATAGCGTACTTGTAGAGGTAATACAGTGGGCTTTCAAATGCCTGGAAATGCTTCCCTCTGAGTGGGACATTTATTACAGGGGCCACAGGAAGGAAGGTCAGGAAGGAGGTACTAGGCACTGCTGCCTGAAGGTTTGATGGCTGTTGAATGTTGTGATACTCATGGCTGATCCATGGGGTGACCCTAGGATTGACCATCCGATCTGGGGGCATTTCTGATAATGCTAGGTGCTCTATGGGATGGGACGATGAGGCAAGAGAAGTAAACTGGGACTGTCCCAGCGCACCCAGGACCTAGGGATCATCCTTGGTCTGCGTATGTGTAAGCCACCCAATGGCGTCCCTGTTTTCCAGTTGCCCAGCGGGGAGATGCCCACTCCCCGTATCTGCCCTCCCTTCCTCTGGGCATTGAAATGCTCACAGCGTCCTGCTGGGGGCGAGTGGGAAGCCCACACAGGGCTGAGAGCGAGCCTTCTGCAGCATCTGATTGCACTTGTGGGATGTCGACTGTCCAAAAGCCTTTCTCTGTGACGAATAGGGAAGGCTAGCATTTTCCTCTGGTCTTTGCTCATGGTTTATCTGTGACCTTTTCGCCTCTGTCTGGGGCTGGGCCTGTACACCTGAAGCCTGGTCCTCAGCCCCTCCTACCCTTCCTTAGTTTGGGGAGAGGCCCTGTCCTTTCTGCCAACATCTGAAGAGCTTACGGATTTTCATCCTCTATTTTTGTAGAAATTTGGTCCCTGGCTCATGGGTTTGGTTTAACTTGTTACTTTATACATTGCAAACTCCCAAGAGAAACATTTTTTTTATCTTTGACCTCACTTGGTGCTGTTGAGGTACGTGCCAGGAAGTGTTGCTGTGGTGGGCTCAGTTGTGATTTCTCTCGGGTAGACCCAAGAAGCTTGGTAGGATCCCCACGGAGGTCAAGGGTGTATGTTCTGTGGTCCAAAGGCAGGGGCAGTCTCTGTACTTTGAGAACCAAGGCAGAGATTTGGCAGTGGCTGCCCCTGAGTTCGCTCTTAAGAAAATCCTTTTTATTTATACGTTATAGTTTGCAGAATATTTTATGTAATCTCCTTTGCTTCTGAGATACCATGGGATCAGTATTAACTTCTGAGTATTTATTTATTAACTAAAAACTAACATATGGGATATTGTTAAGTAAATAGCATATTTATTTAGCATATTTTAATGAAAAATAAGGATCTTTTCCAAAACAAAAAAATTGTGAGAAGTGTGGCATTGTTTTACATTTCTCCTCGAACTTTATCAAGGTGTAACTGGTAGGTGATAAACTGCAAATATTTAAAACATCGAATCTGTTGAGTTCTGATATATGTACACACCTGTGAAGCCATCATCAGAATCGAGGTGTAATGAGCATATCTACCCCCTGAGAGATTCTCTGTGTCTTTGTACCGTTCGTCCTTTTGTCCTCCAGGTGGTATTCGTTATTATGATTATTTTAACATTGTCTCTGAGTTTCAAGAGTCATAAACGGTGCAGCTGGTAAGTGACAGAGCCGGGCTCCAAGACTTGGTCCTCAGGCGCAAGTACCCACAGCCTTCCCACGTCGTGTCATATATGGTGAAGATTTTCTCTCATTTCTTCTGTAGGATTTTTGAAGTAGAGTGAAGCCCAGAGAGCAGTTAATCTCACTCTGTCTGTGTGGCACTCCTCCCAGGGTGCCGTGCTGCCCTTGGGGGCCTCTGCTCAGGGATTGGCGGGGGCGGGGCAGAACAGGTTCTCTCAGCCCTTGGTGTGTAAGAGGGTCTGAGTCTTCAGTTTTCCTGGGTTCGCCCTCACTACTTCATCTACACCTGGGCTTTGAGAGGAGGTTTTCTGGAAGGCTCCTGTGTGGAGTGCGGTGATAGGTGATACAGAGTCAACACTTTTGTGTGGGTCTAGAGATAATCGCTTCTGGGCACCTGTCCATTTTGGTAGCTGACCCAAGGGATCCTCCCAGCCCCGAGTGTCCTCCCCTTCCAGGAACTTTTATGATGGCTGATTGCTTTGAAAAAAGGACAAGATTGGCTGAATTTTCATTTCCGCAGGACCCTGGCTAGATTGTCCTGAGTCTTTGGTTGGGGACGAGGTGAAGCCTTTCCTATAAGAGGGGACATGCCGCGGATATTTTGGGGGGTTTCTGGGACAGGGTGCAGTGGGCGTTTGGTCCTGCCCTCTGCCTCTGCTGACCCTTTGCCACCTTGGCCTGGAGAGGCTAGGGTTCAAGAGGAGGTTCCCTTGCTCTCATCCAGGACCTCCCAGATGATCCGAGAATGTGGGAGTCACCGAGGGCTTCTCTCACCCTTGTTGTGGGACCATATGCCTGTGGTCCCTGCCGATTCATGGTGACCGAGGTTGGTGCTATCTTAGGCGAGTCTGGCCCTGCTTTGTCCCTCTCCATTGTCTACATGCTCATCTCCCCACCCTTCCTCTGGCAGCCCCGTTCCTGGGCCACGATGTGCTGCAGCTGATGTTCTCGGCTCACAGTGGGGCCGGGACCAGAGTACACTCAGGCGTCTGGGATCAGCACTGAGGTGGCTTGGCAGGCCTGTGTGGGAAGGAGGCTTGTGGAATATCGGTTTCCAGTGTTTGGCTGGGGCTGCCTCTCATTCATTCTGGCTTCTCTAGAGGGAAGACGTGGTCTTGCAAAGCCACATGCAGTCTTTGGATAACAACAGCAAGACATAAACAATACAGAGAATCTCACCAGGAGCACTTGGCCTCTGGTCCCTGCCAAGGGCTTTGAGAAGTAGCTGGAACACTGGAGAGAGGTGGCTGGGGCGCAGTTCCTTCCCCCAGTACTGCTGTTCCTCCATCCCTCATTTACCTACTCTCCTGTGGAGGGAGAGGCTGCAGGATTGCCCTCCGATGGATTGAGAGCCCTCGGGGATGTGTGGTACCATCCCACTCAGGGACTGTGGAATGGGCCCCAGTGTCAGGAGACCTGGGTTTCATTCCTGGCTGTGCTGCTCACTAGCTGTATGTCCATGTCCAAGCAGCCGAGCCTCCTGCGTTCTAGGTCTTCATTTGTTATTTGAGGAAGATATGTTAGCTATCTTTGGAGGCCTCTTTATCTCGAGTCCTTTGGTCCAATCAGTTCATTCTTCTGAAATTCACCATGCCCATCAGCTGGTTCTGCTTTGAGCTGTCCGCATGGGGATGCTGAATGGTACCATGGAATTCTGATGCTTGGCAAGTAAAGATACCAAAGACTTTTACATTTGAAGTCCCTTTTATTTTCCAAGGTATCCTTGATTCTTTTGCTTAATGCTACAATACCCTTTAAGGCTGTAAGGCAGAGAGGTTCTAGGTATGTGCAGTCCCAGCTCAGCTCAAATTGCGTTTTGTGAACACCAGAATGAATGTGTGCAGGTGGGTTAGGCTTCCAGGAAAGGGAGCAGTGGTCTGTAAACACAGCGAGGACCAGGGGCTACTGATGGGAATGGAGAGGCCCTCCTGCAAAGGCTTTCGTCAGGTTCCAGGTCAGGTGGAATCTTGAATAACTTCCATTAACACGAGAAAAAGATTCGGAAATGCCATTTAAGAGTGATTGAATTATTCTCTTGAAATAGAACTAGATTTAAATGTGGTTGGCCAAAGGTCACCCGTTATTTTCTGGGCTGTGGTAGCCAATTTTTAGAAATTAATCACAGAATCCAAGCAGCACTAACGAAGCACCTGTGCCTATTGAAGTTATACTGCATACTTACTGAGTTTCTATTGTATGCCAGTCCTGTGTTGGTTGCTGAGGACAAGGTTGTCAACAAGATAGACACGTTCTTTGTCCTCCTAGAGCTTAAGGTCTAGTCAGGAAGACAAGCATTAGACACCTAGTCATAGTGATTGTGCTGGCGGCCAGTGCTCTGGAGGAGGACAGGGGCCAGGCAGGCAAGAGTGGGGAGCAGGCATAATCCAGGGCTCAGAAAAGGCCTCCTGGAGAAAGCAATGTTTCAGCTGAGAAGCAGTTAGGAGTTGGCTGGGTCTGAGGGCCGGGGAGGGCTTTGCAGGGGAGCAAATGGTGTGTGAGGAGGTTCTGAAGTGGGACGCTGGCTGGAGCACTTGGAAACCCACGGGAAGGGCTGTGTGGCTGGAGTTCAGGGAGAGGGCAGAGGTGCTGGTGTGTTAATGAAGGTGCCTATGATCAGGCCTGCTGTCGAGGTGACTTTAGAGAGGAAGGGAGGAGGGAGAGGGTGGGACACTGGCTGATTAGGCTGGGCACAGGTGCAGTTGGGGACCCGACTTTGCTTTGTGAACTCCGTGTTCCACTGATTTGGTTAGTGGTGAACAGGTCTAGGAAACCAACTGACAGCACAACTTAAAAGAGACTGAGAGAGCTGTAAGTCAGGTTATGATTGAGGAGTACAGGAGGCCCCCTTATCCGTAGGGATACCTTTCAACCCCCCCACCCCCGTGGATGCCTGAAAGTATGAATGGAACCCTACATGTACTGTTTTTGTTTTTTCTATACGTGTTATTCATTTCCTTGACCAGAGTGCCTGCATCCTCTTCTCGGGTACTTTCCCTGACACCCAGGAGATGGAGAAACAGAATTTGTAGGGTTTTATGAAAACAGAATCATGGTGAAAGCAGTAGCACAGTTTTGTGAGACATTTCAACTGAGCGGGGAAGATTTTTCTGGCTCTGTTGTCTATTTCACATTTTTTGTGGCTGGGATAGTTGCATCCCCACGATGGATGTGCTTGTGCTTGCTTGCAGAAATCTTTAGGCACTGGTTCTCCTTTGTCTGCTCACCAGAACCAAATGACATGTTACACTTCCTTTTCTATGGACTTGAATTTTAGTTGCCTGATGAGGTTTGGGAGCCCCTCCAGTCACATCGATAAGGTATTTATAAAATCTCCTCTAGAGATGGGCTATATGCTCTGATAGGCCATCTCTTACCTACTTTGCGTTGAATTTCGTGTTAGTTTCAGAAAGTCGCGTTTTCTGACCTCGTCCTCAAAGTCTGGAGATGCGCTATATTTTGAACCCGTGAATTCCTTTAGGACACATGGGACATTTTGAAAATCCTGTTGATAATTTTAAAAGTTCATGGGCAGTAAAGAAGGATTACTTAGTCACTATCGTAATGTAGCAGGAACTGGTGTTCCCTGAGTCTTTCTGTTGACTGCGGGAATTCAGGGAGGACCTCCTGTGTCCCCAGCCCCATACGAGGTGCTAGAGGAGCATGTTGTCCCTGCAGTCATTTCATTCGGGTCGCTGACCTCTCGCCTGGCCCACATTCCAGGCCCTGTGGCAGGGACTTGGCAGAAACCTTATCTCTAATCCTCACCACAGACCTGCAGTGTTTTTCGTCAGTATTCAGATAAAGAAACTGAGGCTCATTTGGTTCAGTGCGTTGTCCAACATCCTACAGCTGTAAAATCCAGGATTCAGATCTGAATCTGTTTTTATCTGGAGCCCAAGCTCTTCCTACTCCCCTGCTCTGCCCCGAGAGAATCCGAATACAGGCAAGAATGGACATCAGTTGGGCCTAGAGAAGAAGGAAACCATTTTTTTCCCCCTTAAAGCTGGATCTGTGTTTCCCTTTAATTTTAGATTCCGGGGTTAGTAAAAAGAGCTTCTGCATTTGGTGATGGTTCTGCTCAGGGGTTTTTAAGTACTTGTTTTTCTCTGGGAGACATAGCCAATCACACCAGCTAACATTTCAGGTCAGCTGGTGTGATTTCCTTTTTATGAGAAGGTAACAATATCGCATGGATTGAAAGGGACACAACTGGATGTTAGCACCGCACGATTGCATTCCAGCTTTTATCTTCATTTAAAACAAGTCCCATTTGAATCCGAAGGGGTACATGCACCCCAATGTTTATAGCAGCAATGTCCACAATAGCCAAACTGTGGAAAGAGCCAAGATGTCCATCGACAGATGAATGGATAAAGAAGAGGTGGTATATATACACAATGGAATATTATGCAGCCATCAAAAGGAATGACATCTTGCCATTTGCAATGACGTGGATGGAACTGGAGGGGGTTATGCTGAGTGAAATAAGTCAATCAGAGAAAGAGATGTATCATATGACCTCACTGATATGAGGAATTCTTTTTTTTTTTTTAATTTTTTATTGTTATGTTAATCACCATATATTACATCATTAGTTTTTGATGCAGTGTTCCATGATTCATTGTTTGTTCATAACACCCAGTGCTCCATGCAGAACGTGCCCTCCTCAATACCCATCACCAGGCTAACCCATCCCCCCACCCCCCTACCCTCTAGAACCCTCAGTTTGTTTTTCAGAGTCCATCATCTCTCATGGTTCGTCTCCCCCTCTGACATACTCCCCTTTTCTTCCTCTCCTGTTATCTTCTTCTTTTCCTTTTTTCTTAAAATATGTTGCGTTATTTGTTTCAGAAGTACAGATCTGTGATTCAACAGTCTTGCACAATTCACAGCGCTCACCGTAGCACATACCCTCCCCAATGTCTATCACCCAGCCATCCCATCCCTCCCACCCCCAACCACTCCAGTAACACTCTGATATGAGGAATTCTTAATCACAGGAAACAAACTGAGTGTTGCTGGAGTGGTGGGGGGTGGGAGGGATGGGGTGGCTGGGTGATAGACATGGGGAAGGGTATGTGCTATGGTGAGCGCTGTGAATTGTACAAGACTGATGAATCACGGATCTGTACTTCTGAAACAAATAATGCAATATATGTTAAGAAAAAAAAGAAGAAGATAGCAGGAGGGGAAGAATGAAGGGGAGTAAGTCAGAGGGGGAGACGAACCATGAGAGACGATGGACTCTGAAAAACAAACTGAGGTTTCTAGAGGGGAGGGGGGTGGGGGGATGGGTTAGCCTGGTGATGGGTATTAAAGAGGGCACGTTCTGCGTGGAGCGCTGGGTGTTATGCACAAACAATGAATCATGGAACACTACATCAAAAACTAATGATGTATGGTGATTAACATAACAATAAAAAATTATTAAAAAAAATAAAACAAGTCCCATTTGAGAAGAAGAAGGAGAAGTATACTTTGCTGGAGGGAAGTAGCAAAGAGGTCAGACTGCAATTAATAGACCCTCTAAAATCACAATGGCTAAACAATTTTACCTTTCACCTAAAAATCCCAGGGACATTCATCACAATTTAAAAGTAAGGACAAAACATCATATATTAAAATCAGTAATAGTCATGATTTCATCTCTTTGGGAAGGATGGTACTGTTTGCCATCTTTCACCAAAAACGTCTTTCTTGGGGCCATGATGGAGAGCTGGGGCTACAGGTCAGCTTCCCAGATGGTTTCCTTTCTTACCCTTCATTTTCACTAAATTAGAAAAGCTTAAATTACAGTTAGAAGTGGGAGCAAGTGATGGATGACTCCGTCTAGTAATCCTGGATGTTGTAACCATAGACAGACATAGAAATTGAGGAGATTCTTGCTGAAAGCCACTTCCAGTGTTTTGGCAGAACAGTGTCATCCTTGGAAGCTGGAAAGTTGAGTGTTCATCTTAGGTCTGCCTCATAGATTCCTTATCCACCTTTTGATTTGACTTTAGTCCAAAAACCATGTCTTTATGTTCTGTTACAGACCTTGGAGGTGGTTTGTAACTCTGCCTGGAACATGTTATGTCTGTCTTCTGTGGACAAGAAAATCATCAGGTAGAGCATGGACTGCTTGGATCCGAATACTTTTTTTTTTTTTTATCACACTATCTGTGTAACTCTGGACCAACAATTTAAATTTTCCCTGCAGGGAAAATTTAATTTGAGGATTTCCTCAACTGTAAAATGGAGTAGGTGATAATACCTGCTGACAGCATGGCCGTGAATATTCTTTGTGCTAAAGTACATGACCATCTAGCTCTGTCCTGGTACATGATACTCACTCAGTAAATACACATCACGATTATTATAATTTTCAGATGTTTGCAAACTCTCTGGGACTTTCATACCACAGTTCAATCTTCATGCAAAATCTTTGTTTCTTCTTCCTCCTTCTCCCTTATAAATCACAAGCTTTCATCCCCGAAGTGGTGGGGGTAGGTAAGTTCTGGATGTGCGAATTATTGAATATACTGTGGGACTGCCATTCAGCATCATAGAGATAGTCTTCACTTGCATTACAAACATCGTAAAGTATCTGTTTAAAGTAATCTTATTCATTGCCATGTGAGCATCATCATGGTCCCCGTACTTCTGTGGGGGAATGGGGTCCTCTGGTTGCCACCTATTTTTCTGCCCAGAACACTAGAGAAGGAGATGCTCAGAGGCTGTGTGTGGCAGGCTTCCATTGTTATCCTCAACACAAAATCAAGACCAGAGGGTGGATTGTTGAACACATTCATTCATTTTCTTTTTTTAAAGATTTGTTTATTTGAGAGAAAGAGAGAATGAGTGGGAGGGGCAGAGGGAGAGGGAGAGAGAGAATCTCAGACTCTATACTGAGCCCAGAGCCTGATGCAGGGCTCGATCTCACAACCCTTAGATCATGACCTGAGCCGAAACCAAGAGTTGGAAGCTTAACCCACTGTGCCACCCAGGTGCCCCGAACACATTCGTTCTTTGTGAATGAAGCTGGAGAATGATTTTCAAAGGGGACACCTGCTTTTACATGAGTGGTAACACCTTTGCTGCACATAGAGTAGTGTCTTCTCAGTCCTGGTCTCTGTGCTTCCTGCTTCACAAAATATGCAGGAATTCAGTTGAAACCTCAGGGGGTGTAGGAGGTCAGCAGAACAAGAAGCTGCGGGCGTTCTCTCTGTAGAGCACACGCACTAGGACCGGATTCCCACACTGCCCCTCGGCTGCACGCCGATGTCAGTGGCAGGCTGGCTGGCACACCAGCACCTTCCCAGCCCGGTGCCCAGGTTCCGTGTGATCTCCAGTACTCACCTGATGAAGCGATGGTGCCGTCGGCTTGTTCTGCTTTCTCAGTGAACACCATGTTTGTAATGAATTCTGCAGGTGGTTTTAGAAGCTTCTCACCAAGAATGGGGCTTTTGCCCATTTTTCTGACTTGTTTTGGTTTCCTCTCATTCTTTAGTGACAAAACTAATTGAATTAATGTCAGAAGTAGTTGTTTTCTTTGTGTGCTTGTTTCGAAAAGAATTTGAGGCTTTATTTGAAGATGGGGAGAAACTGATGGCTTCTTGTCATAATCCAACCCATTTTTCATCACAGACACTGTGACGGGGATTACTGAGTCAATAAGACCCAATTTTCAAATACTCATCACTGCATTTCCTTTCCTTTCCATTTTTGGGTGAAATCACTACACTCACAGGATCACTTATGCTGGGACATAGATTCATAATCTGTGTTCACATTGGAGCCCTGTCCATGATTTATGTTTATGATGTCATTTTGCACTGTACTGTTTACATTATTATTTATATCATTACTTTTGGGCTTTGGTGAGCCACTTTTGTCATTTGGGGCCATGACATGGCACAATGGGAACACAGACTTAACAATAAACAATGAAACTGTGTGAATGGGATGAGTGGCAGGCTGTTTACCGAATGCCAGCAAAGGTAACTCCTCTAACTGCTCTGAAGAGTGGAGTAAGATTTCCGCGAAAATCATAACTGCTTACATTTCAAATCTGCGGACAGACTTGTTTTCATTCTTCTTTTCCTCTGAAGCCACCAAGCCTCCAGGGACCACACTTTGGGAACGGTACTCTGTGGTTTTTGATGAGAGCCTTTCTGGAACAGGGCTGGTGAAGGGGATACGGGTGGGAGGGGACTGGGTCCTGGTGAAGTTTAAAAGAGAACAAACACCAGAAACGGAAGAAACGCCAGGTCAGGGCTTCTAGTTCGGGAGAGTTGGGGAGACAGGAATTTAAGCTATGTCCTTCTAAGTGTTTCCATTTCTTCTTCCTTTGTACCTTACAGAGTAAAAGCCAGGGATCCATCTTTGTCCGGATACACGCCCCGTGGCAGGTGCTGGCCAGAGAGGCGGAGTTCTTGAAGATCAAAGTCCCCACCAAGAAAGTATGAGGATGTTTCTTCTGGGTTTGGAGGCCTCCTGAGGGCTGGCTGGATGGGAATAGTGTGGGAACAAGGCCAGAGTTTGGAGGATGAGATTTGGTGGAGTTGAAATTGCACTTGACTCCCAAGGGACCCTAAGTATGGGGCGGTGATGTGGGTAGGGTGGGGAAGAAAGTTGGGGTGCAGAGAGGGGCTGGGCTTGGGAAATCCCTTCACCTTGGAGCTCCACCTGGGATGTGCTTCACAAGAAGCCAGACATTGCCCTGGTGCAGCTTCTTGGTTACTCTGTTATACCTCTTTTCTCCCTCTGCTCGGTGTCCCAACCCTGCCAAGCACTTTTTTTTTTTTTTTTGAGCAAATTTAGCAATGAGAGCAGACAGCAAGCCTTGCTGATTGGGTGATTGGGTCAGCGGCATGCAGGGAGAATAGCACCAAACTTGCTGCAAAGATCCCTATTCTGGTTGTGACTCTGCCCCTAAGTACTGTGTGGTGGTTGCTTCCACTTGTCTCATCTGTAAAATAGAAGGTTCTTAACAGGAGAGTTGATAAAAAAAAATCATCTGGGGAATGTTTTAAAAATGTTCATGCTGGTTTCCCTCCTCTGGGATTTTGATTCAGGTGGTTCATATGGAATGAGGTTCTGGCATCAGTATTGTGGGAAAAAAAATCCCTGGTAGGTTCTGATGCATATTTGAGTTGAGAACCATGCAGTTCAGATGATTTTTGAGGTTCATTTCAGCCAACATAGTTTATGTATGATTTTAAAATCTCCCCAGGGAATTCGTAGGTGAGTGTCCTTGTATACCAAAATTTAGCAAACACTTCCAAAGAGAAAGGGAAAGTGTCCACAGATTTACCATTCTTTTTTATTAGGCATTTTAGGGGAAAGGAGTGGCTATGGACTTTGGCCATTGCGATGTCTCTAGGAAGGGTCCTGGGGCAGATTCTACTCTAGTTTAATGATGGGTGATATATAGATGATGTCTCTCTGTCTCTCTCTTTCTCTGATTCTTTGTCTCTGTGTCTCCCTGTCATTCTCACACACACACACACACACACACACACACACACGCAGTGTTTTATAAGTGGTGACCTAGCTTTGCAGAGATCGTTTTCCTCATTCCATCTGCCATCACCATGATTTCCACCCCTGTCATGAACAGAACTCCATGTCTGCTGCCTTCTGCACCACAACTGTTACCACCTGCCTTCTTAGCACTGTCTGTGCTATCATTGCCATCCTCAGAGTCAGCAATGCCATTTGATGAGCGGCATTGGCTATATTTATACCATCTTCTCTACCAACAGATTACTGTCTCCATCACAGTTCACTCATCAAATACCAGCATGTGTGCCACCATCACGAATGCCCTACTCAAGAAGGGTAAAGTCTGTGGGTTCTGTTTTTATAGGCTTATTAAGACAGATGATACTTTCATGGCAGGTGGACAAATGACTCTCAAAGAATGAACAAATGCAGACATGAATATTAGCTACAGACATTCTGCCAATAAAAAGTAAATGTTTTGGGGTCACCTGTCTGAGTGTCTTGTTTTCACAAGGACCACACCAGGGTCCTTTCCCCTTCAGTTGCACTGCTGTGTTGTCTCCTAGTTTTGGACCTCTTGCTCCTAAGCCCATGGTCCTCAAATGCAGGTGCCATCTTTGTCATGGCCCTCCACTCCTCCTCCACTGATGTTCTCCTCGACTCATCCCGAGTCTCCGTCTTGGATGGAAGCTTCTGCTTCCCCCTGGTGGTGTCCTAACCTGGCCAACCCTTTCACTTCTCTTTCTTCTGCTTCTAACTTCAATATATTTCTTCTCCTTTCTCTGGTTTATGTGAGTGTCAAACATTCTCTTAATCTCATTCTATTTGTATCTTGCTTCTTGTGTTTTATCTTTGCTGGCTGACCCTTGGAAAGAAGGTGAGCAAAACTCTAATGCCCATGCTATGGCTTCTATCTCCCAGATGCTCCTCATAGGAGGAAAGCTAGAGACATAGAAAAAGTGTGTATTCTTCTGTTCCCTCTTATGTCTCTTTCTTCTTTGCTCCCCTTCCCATCCTTCTTCCCTCCCCTTCCACCTCTCTCTCCTGATGCCTTTTCCTAGCCTCCCTCGCTGTTCTTGGGGCATCCTGCCATACCTCTCATTTCTCTACCACCTTCTCCTCCTCGTTCCCAGACTCAGCCCCCATGTAGTGCCTACCCCTGATCTCTGCTTGTCCTTTCACAGGCTCATACCTTTGACAGCATAGATCTGCTTAAATGACCTATCTTCCCGCAGACTTATGTGCCCCCATATGCTTAGTCTACTGGAACTACCTATAGTTTAGGTAGTGCCTGCGCTTGAATTTGTAGATGAGATGATGAGGGCAAGGACATGTTACAATGCAGCCATCTCTGAATTTCCCTCCTTCTTTGTCTTTTTTTTTCATTTTTAAAATAATTCAGATATATTTGCCATAACCTTGTGTAAATTTAAGATCTACAGCCTGTAAATTTGGTACATTTATGTATTGTAATATGATTATCATTGTAGCAATAATTAACACCTCTGTTACATAATTATTCTTTTTAGTGGTTGGAATAATTCAGTTCTAGTTTCTTTGCCAATTTGATGGCTATAATACAACATCCTTGTCTGTAGTCACTATACTCTGCATTAGATCTCTAGCGCTCATTTCCTACTTGTTGCAAGTAGGAACCTTTAAACTACATCTGTCCTATCCCTCCACCTCCCTGGTTCCTTGGTAACCACACTTTACTCTCTGTTTTTGCAGGTTTGGCTTCTTAGATTCCACATAGAAGTGGTAGTACACAGTACATTTTTTTAAAAAGATTTATTACTATTATTTATTTGACAGAGAGAGAGAGAGAGAGTGAGAGAGGGAACACAAGCAGGGGGAGTGGGAGAGGGAGAAGCAGGCTTCTCGCCGAGCAGGGAGCCCGATGTGGGACACGATCCCAGGACCCCGGCATCATGACCTGAGCCAAAGGCAGATGCTTAATGACTGAGCCACACAGGTGACCCTACAGTACATTTTTTTTCTCTGACTTAATCTCACTTAGCATCCTGTACTCAAGGTTCATCCATGTTGCAAATGGCAGGATGTCCTTGTTTCTCATGGCTGAGTAAGATTCCACTGTGCACACATACCACATCTTCTTTATCCGTTCATCTGTGGATGGGCAGTTAGGCTGTTCCCGCCCCCCCCTTCCTTTTCCTTTTGGAGACGTTGGGTGGCAGGCACTGGGCTAGGCGAGTCCTCAGAAGCCCAGACTTCTCGCCTTGGTTTTGCACGTATTTGCAGTGTGACTTTGGGATGTAACTTCCTCTTTTGGAGCCCCAGTTCCTCATCTATGAGATGGGTGTAATAATACCTGCCCTAGAACCCCCCTACACTGTTGGTGGGAATGCAAGCTGGTGCAACCCCTCTGGAAAACAGTATGGAGGTTCCTCAAACGGTTGAAAATAGAGCTACCATACGATCCAGCGATTGCACTACTGGGTATTTACCACAAAGATACAAATGTAGGGATCCGAAGGGGTACATGCACCCCAATGTTTATAGCAGCAATGTCCACAATAGCCAAACTGGAAAGAGCCCAGATGTCCATCGACAGATGAATGGATAAAGAAGAGGTGGTATATATACACAATGGAATATTATGCAGCCATCAAAAGGAATGACATCTTGCCATTTGCAACGACGTGGATGGAACTGGAGGGGGTTATGCTGAGTGAAATAAGTCAATCCGAGAAAGAGATGTATCATATGACCTCACTGATATGAGGAATTTTTAATCTCAGGAAACAAACTGAGTGTTGCTGGAGTGGTGGGGTGTGGGAGGGATGGGGTGGCTGGGTGATAGACATTGGGGAGGGTATGTGCTATGGCGAGTGTTGTGAATTGTGCAAGACTGTTGAATCACAGATCTGTACCTCTGAAACAAATAATGCAATATATGTTAAGAAAAAAAAAGAAGAAGATAGCAGGAGGGGAAGAATGAAGGGGGGGAAATTGGAGGGGGAGACGAACCATGAGAGACTATGGACTCTGAGGAACAAACTGGGGGTTCTAGAGGGGAGGGGGATGGGAGGATGGGTTAGCCTAGTGATGGGTATTAAAGAGGGCACGTTCTGCGTGGAGCACTGGGTGTTATGCACAAACAATGAATCATGGAACACTACATCCAAAACTAATGATGTAATGTATGGTGATTAACATAACAATAAAAAATTAAAAAAATAATAATACCTGCCCTATTTTTCTTAGAAGGCTCACCTTTTTAAAAAATTTTTTAAAAAATTCATTTGAGAGAGAGAGAGCACAAGCAGTGGGAGGCAGGAGCAGCAAAGGGAGAGAGAGAGAAGCAGACTCCCCGATGAGCAGGGAGCCTGATACAGGGCTCAATCCCAGGACCCTGGGATCAAGACCTGAGCCGAAGGCAGATGCTTAACCGACTGAGCCACCCAGGTGCCTCTCTTTGAATGTTGTTCTAAGACTCTAACTCCTAAGTAGTGCTATGGAAATATAGGAATTTATCATTGTGTCTGTGTAGTTGAATATTTTTGTGTGCATTTTCGATTCCTAGTCCCCCAGTCAGCTTCCCTGCAGTCAGCACTGTTGGAGGGCCCACTGTAGAGGGTCTTTGGAGAGACACTGCAGAGCACAGAAATAATCCAGGCTCTCAGAGAGCTTATAGTCAAAGGGCACAACAGGAGGAACGCACATACCCAGACAGCAAAGCATGAATTAAATACTGTCTCAAATGGCAACTCAGCACAGCACAGGTCTCTATATAAATATGATGAGCCAGGGAGTCTGGGGACAGCAAAGCCAGGTGGTGGCTCCTAGAAGGCTGCAGATATAACAGAAAGAACTTCCCCCCAAAGTTTCTGGGTCCCAGACTTGACACAGGTGGACTGTGGTGGCATCCTTCCGTGGCTCAAGCCATGCGGCCCGATCTTTGTACCATAGAAAGCAATGGCTGACCTCACAGGAAATGTCATGACCAGGAGAGGGGGGATATAACTCAGTCGGCAGGGTAGGATGCATATGTTTTTCACAGTCAATTTGAGAACCTGAGTACAAGGGTAGGGGTGGGGGTTACACCCATTTTCTGACAGGGAGGATGAGACAGGGCAGTCTGCAGAAGGCTAGCATTGAGGCCAGTGGCACTTTCCTCCTGTTTTAGTGGGTTTGGGAAGTGACTACAAGGAGAATAAACTACATTTGCATAGGGGCACATCCTGGTGGCCAGGGGAACGTGGAGGAAGACTAAGGCATGGCGCAGGATCAGTTGAGCATCCCCCAGGCTGGTGGAGGTTTGTATCATAACTCAGCAGGGTCTGGAGAGACCAGGGAGATGGGGAGGAAATCACGAAATCGAGATCTCAAACCTGGACAAATCCATAGTAATGTGTCCAGGGACTTGGAGTCCTGAACACAGATATTAACTGGGAGGGGGAACCTTGGAAGGAAGCATTCGTTTTCCAAAAACAACAACGGGAAAGCCAGCATTTTATGAGACACACTCAACATCCATGCACAGGAACGGGGTGGGGAGGCCTGGCCTTTGGCCCTAGGGAGGTCGGGAAGGTTTGAAATGGGTGCTTTCTCAGCTTTGCTTATTACCAGCATTGATGTTTCTCTCTCATCAACTTTTTATCCACATGAACGAACATCCCCTCTTGTACCCCTTATTTCACTTATTCTCCAGGTGCTCCCTACAGCAGAGACAAGGCTGGGAACAGACAAGGGGGAGGTAACGGAATCCATTCTTGTTCATGAAATCATGTTAATCCAGCCAGAGTCCCCTGAATTTGGACGAAGCCACATGCCTGGGGTGGGTGAAAATCACTTTTGTCCAGTCTGTCAAAACTTACGTGGCTGTTGTGAGTAGAGAGACGGATGTTGCAGGGGCCACATTTGCTGTTCCCAGGAGCCTGTGAGGACTTTAGCTTATGAGCCCTTTGCATGCAAGTAGAGGCTATTAACTTCTAGCAAGTTCTACCTTTTTAGGAAAGCAGCCTTAGAGCAAGCCTCATCTCCAAAACAGGAGTAATAAATGTTGTGGCGGGCTGTTGTAAGGAGCCATCCTCATGTGGGATGCCTAGCATAGAGGCTCATGCAACACATGATAGCTGGTACTGTGACTTCTATCGCTACTGTTGGTCTTATGTGAGGTGCAGAGGGCAGCACGGTTGGCAAATATTGGGTGGCTCTTTCCTGCTGTTTCCCTTCACAGCCAGCATCTGCAGTGTTGGGGGAAATCAGACCCAGTTCTTTCAACCTGCCAAGGCAGCCAGAAGCCCAGACACGGAATCTGGGGAGAGGCAGGAACAGATGGCCTTTGCACTGTGTGCTGGGGGATTTCTGTTTCCTAGAGCATGGCTCCTTGAGGCATCCCTAAACATAATGGCTGCATACGCGAGGTCTGTGATGCAGTCCCCAAGGAGCCAGCAGGAAGGCTGCTCAGTCCCACAGAACAGGAGGGAGGCCTCAAAGGCACCCATTTCAAGGGATAGACAGGAGATGTGGCAAATGGAGACATGAGTTTGACTCCTGGCTCTGCCCCCACAAACCTGGGGTTAATTCAGATCTTAGCCTATTTTCCCGAAACAGGACTTGCGACGGATTACAACCAAAGTCATAAATGCATATGGATCATTTTTAAAAAGGACAAATAACAAAGAACCCTGTAATTAGGGGAAGTAAGTAAGTGCAGGGGAAATGATGATCGTAGAAATGGAAAATCAGAGTGATTCATGCAAGTGTGACAGATTTCACTTTGAGCTTCCTGGGAACCAAGGCAGAAAGGACTGTGGCTCACATAATCGTGGCAATGAGCATCCGTTTGGGCAGAGGAAGCAAACTTTTTCCTGTTGTTAAAGCATAATTGTTATATAAAGGACACAAACAATAGAAGGGACCTATTTTCAGTAATGAGTGCATATAAGGTGCTGGAATATTCTTGGTATAGCCATTTCTCAAATGCTTCTGGATAAGAACTGATAAGTCACGTTAAACTGTAGTGCAGGGTGGATTCTGGTATGAAGTAATGTATGTCCATTTCTGATGAGCCGATGATTCAAAGACAAAAAAGCAGAAATGTCATTCATCCTTTAAGTCTCTCCATGGAATTCATGGTTGGAAATATCTTTTATCTACTAAGCAGCATTTATTAAAGAATAATTCATCTTTTCATTTTCATTAACTGAAAACATATGTAACTGCCATTAAGAAATTTCTGATCAGTGTGAGAAAATTTGTGTTACCACACTGAAAGACTATAATTCCAGGTAAAAAGCAAAACCACTTGGCATTTTGGTTAGCCTGAGTGGCCCCTTAGAGGAAAATATTAATTCTATTAAGCTTTGTAAATTATTGGAAGGTGCTCGGGTACCTACTACTGCCTCCCTAGAGATTCTGATTTGGTAAGTATGGCTTTTGCAGAAGCTCCACGGGAAGACCCTCCCTCTGGCTCCTGGTGTCCAGCCAGCTTCAGGGACTCTGGCCAGGACCAGAACACCTCTTCTCAGTTATCCAGGTTTGAGGCCTGTATTAATCAGTGCTCTCCAGAGAATCAGAACCAATAAGATGTGTGAGTGTGTGTGTGTGTGTGTGTGTATTATATATATAAGGAATTTTTCCATGTGATTATGGAGGCTAAGAAATCCCAGGATACACAGTTGGTAAACTGGAGACCTAAGACAGCTAATGGTGTAAGTTCCAGTCCAAATGCCTGTCGGGCTTGAGACCCAAGAAGAGCCTATTTCAGTTCAAGCCTGAGGGCAGGAAAAGATCAATGTCTCAGCTCAGTTAGGCAGAAGGAGTTCCCTCTTACTCAATCTTTTTGTTCTATTCGGGCCTTCAACTGATTGGATGAGGCCCACCCACATTAGGAGGGCAAGCTGCTTTACTCAGTCTACCCATTCAGATGTTAATCTCATCCAAAAACGCCCTCACAGACATTCTCAGAATAATGTTTGGCCAAATATCTGGGCACCCTGTGGCCAGTCAAGTTGATACATAAAATTAACCATCATAAGTGCTTGTGCTTTTAAGGTCCATAGTTCTTTCTGTAGTGGTTTGAACAGTGGTGTCCAAAAATATATGCCGAAGCCCTAACCCTGGAACTTGTGAATGTGATGTTGTTTGGAAAAAGACCCTGGAAACAGGGTCTTTGCTGATATCATTAGGTTAGGATCTCAAGATTGTCCTGGATGTAGGGTGGGCCCAAATCCAAGGACAGGCTGAAGGAGAATTGAAATCCACAGACACGCAGGGGAGAAGACCAGGTGAAGGCCAAGGCTGAGATTGGGGTACTGCAAGCCCAAGCCCAGGGAAGAGGTTCAGAGAGGCTAATAAGTTTACCTAAGGTCACATGGCATGAAGGGGTTTGATCTAGGGCTCATTTCTGGCTGACTGCAAAGCCGTGCTCCTACCTCACTTTAATGAGTCCAAAATGAGGCTTAAGCTAGCATGGTCTGGAGTAGCATTTCTCAGAGCCTAAACTGAAGAACAGTGGTCTTCTTCTTTTTTTTTTTAAGATTTTATTTATTTATTAGAGAGAGAGAGAGAGAATATGAGCAGGGTGAGGGGTAGAGGGAGAAGCAGACTCCCTGCTGAGTAGGGAGCCCAATGCAGGGCTCCATCCCGGGACTCCGGGACCATGACCTGAGCTGAAGGCAGATACTTAACCGACTGAGCCACCCAGGCACTCCAGGGGTCCTCTGTTTTAAAATAAGTTCATGGTCTAACAAACTCTAGAAACACTAATTAATACAGTTTATCTGACAAATTAAAAGTTCTCAGAAGACTTTTAGTAAAGAGCATGGTTCCATTTTATTTACTCTTTTCCTGCTGAACACTCATAGGTTATTTGTAGGTGTATTCCTAGGTATTCCAGGGAACCAGTTATCTGCAGAACATACTCTGGGAAACTCCATCCTAGATTAAATACTCCTGTGCTTGGAGAGGTAACACAGCTCAATCTTTCTTTTGTCATTGCTTTGGATGGTGCAATAAGTTACTTAGCAGTCCTGGATTATAGCTTTCTCACCTGTAAATTTTGGAGGTTGGGCCTGACTTCTCTATCATAGCTTTAAAATGCTGGGGTCCACATGTTAGTCAATTGAGTTAGTAAATTTGTTCATTCTTCCCCCTATTGTTGATGTTAGTGGAGGGACCCAAGGACAGATACTCCTGTGGAGTCATTCACACTCTGATTGTGTCCAAATATCTAAGAGTAAAAGTATCCCACATCTGACACTTCTTCAAGCTGTGTGTTAAATGAGGTAGTACACTTAGCCTGTGGGTCCCTACTCTGTATCTGGGACTGCCTTTGTTCCTGAGCCTGGTAATGTCACTGGGTTTCCTCTGAGTTCTCCTGCTCATGCCTCTCTGTGGAGCCTGCACTGAGCTCCCTGATTTAGACTATTGTCAAGAGGGAGTACTTTACTCTCTCTTCCAGGGGCTGGAGCCTTTTCAAATGCTTTCAGTATTTGCCTCTGGTCCTGGAATTATCTCCCCATTTTCTCTACATGTACAATAAACAATAAAGAAACTCCTCTTTTGTGTCTCAGCCCAAATCTCACTGCCTTCATAGACCCTCCTTTATTCCTTACATGGATTCTAAGGCAACCTACAGTCAGGATTTTTCTCATCGGTTAGTTTTTCATTAACTACTTTGGATGCCTTATACTCTTGTGTCTCCAAAGGTGCCATAAGCCCTCCCCTACCACCCCCTGAGAGTAGGAACTATAGTTTATGTTTCCTGTGTGTTCCCTGCAAACTGTAGTCTGATATTGCCTAAATAATAGATGATCAGTAAATACTAGATTGATTGGCTGTTGGATGCCAGATCATGCTTGCTCCCCCAGTCCCAGGACCCTCTTGTGGCTGTGACCCACAGTGTAATAGTGGGATTCCAGTTCACAGCTGTGTACAGTTCATGCAGTCTTCCAGAACAGGAGGCACCTTCTTTTCCCTCCTCATCCTGACCAACTCCTTCCTTCATTGGGTGGTGAGCTAATTACTCTTTGGGGCTATTTTGAGAGTTCAGTGAATCCTCTCTGGTGATCAGAAAGTAAGAAGCAGGAGAAACTCGATGAGCTTTGTCAAGGATGGAGAGCTTGTAGACCCCCTGGTCACAGGGAGAAAGGTCACTGTCTGCTCAGCCTTCAAGATGCCTTTCAGGGCAGACTCTTTTTATTATTACCAGCAGTAATTTTCAAATGAACCAGAACTGTTGGTGTTTATGTAGGGTTGGCTGTAGGTGGGGCCTTGCCGCATGTTGTCATTGTCTGTTCCTAGACATTTGTTTTTAATAGAGGTGCAGCTGAGAGGGTAATGTTTGTATTTGATATCTTTATGGGCTTTTGGTGCACACTCTTTGATTGCTATTTAAATGGGCTGGAAAGAGTGCAGAATACTTTGACTTTTTATTCCTTTTTTTGTTTTCGGTAATGCTTCTCATTTTCGAAAATAAAAACAAGGTAATTGATGCCACCTACGTGCTGCAGTTTGAGCGAGGAACCTGATGTGGCACATGGCCATGTTCTAGACGTGCATAGGGGCCTGGTGAGACCACACAGGCCTGGCCCACGTCACGCAGCTCTGTTAGTGGATAAGCCTGGTGCGGGGCTCAGAAACAGTGACGCTGAAAATATGAAAATGTAATGGGAAGTGAATGTGAATGGCTGTATTAAGTTTTTTTTAAGACTCAGGGTTAAAAAAATGGAGATAGAAGTGGTGGCTTTCTTATTTTAAAGCCTCGAGTCATGTCTCTCTGAACTAGGGCAGCACATGCCAGCCTGGGGCTGGCTGGGACCTGGACCCCGGACCTAGTGCTGGAGGGCAGCGGGCAGGCTGACCATTGAATTTACCATCCCAAGTGGGGCTCTATGATCATGCCAGGACACAGTACTAGATGTTGAGTATGCCAGGACTGTCCTGAGTAACTGGGCCATGTGGGCGCTCTTCCAGATTGGCCATGGCTGCTCCTGAGAGTGTATGGGGAAGGGTGAGCAGGAGGGGAAAGAAGCAGGCAGGGGCAGTCAGCTTCTGGCACTTGGATGGAGCTCTTCTTACCTAGTAAGAACTGGGGTTGTTGACATGGTGACTCCTAACACCTTTTGAAATCTGATTGTTACATTTTCAGGAATTTTGCCAGCTGGTCGTTACACCATTGGTAGCTTGAAAATGGCCACGGTGGGCATTATTTATACCATAGAAATCCACAGATGTTACACATCAGCAAACCGAGCCCCCTCCTTCAAGTAGTTGGTAAGCATTTACCAGCACTGCACCAATGAAAGTCTGAGGATGGGCACTGGGTGGAAGGACAGGGACCACGGATGTGTCCCATGGCTGAGGCATGGTCCAACCTGAGGGTGTTCTGTGATTCCTGCTATAGGCAGGAAGGGCTGTTGGTCATAGAGGGGCCAGGAATGACAATGTCTCTGTCAGGGACCTGAAATAGATGCCATATTTGCCACCTCTGGTACAGAAACTCATTTCCCACCACTCCCTACTTGCTTGCTCTATTCTAGCCACACTGGCCTCCCTGCTGTTCCTCCAGAATGCCAAACCTGTTTCCATCTCAGGGCATCTCACCTTGGTCTTCCATCTGTCTGGAAGACCTTCTCTAACTACCTCACATCTCTGGGGGCTCTGTTCATATGTCCCCTCCTCGGACAGGCCTCCCTGATCACCCTATACGAGGCCGGCCTCCTGCCACTCTCCACCCCCTTCTGTTGTTTTCCCTTCCTAACACTCGGTGCTGCCCACTCCTGAGTCATGTATTTGAGTCCTTGTTTGATTGTCTGTCTCCCCACTACATGAGAAGCTCTATGACAGCAGGGATTTGGTTTTGTGGTGCAGGAAGCACCTAGAAGGGACCTGGGATGATGAATGAAAGAAGGGGTCCCACATACCACACCTAATCTATGGTAGCAGCGGGCTGCAGACTGATGCCGAATGGGCTATAAGGCCCACCTGAGGGCATTTGGGAGGACCGTTGCCATCCCTTAAGGCTGCCTGTAGGGGTGGGGCTGGCAGCCCATGAACCCTAGTGGCCATCCCTGATCTGAGTTTTCAGCTGCTCCTTCAATTGCCAAGAAACATTTGGGAAGTCTCGCTGTACCTGGAATGGGGCTAGGTTGTGTGGAGGGGTTCCTAGCCTTTCTGGAAGGCTACATTTTTTTCATCCACCCACCCATCCACACATCTGTCCATCCATCCACTTATCCATCCATCCACACATCCATCCATCCACACATCCATCCATCTATCCGTTCATCCATCCATCCATTCATCCATCCGCCTGTCCACCCATCCACACATCCATCTATCCATTCATCCATCCATCCATCCATCCATCCATCCATCCATCCATCCAACCAGTGAATACCTGTTGAGTATCATTAGCTATGAGATGACCCTGCTGAGGGCGGGTGATTCAGTGGTGACTACAACTGGTCCTGGCACCATGTGGCTTCAGCATGGTGAAGATTCAGAGGAGAGCTGTATGAGCTGGGAGGCACCCACAGAGGAAAAAGAGCAGGGTGGACAGAGAGCGAACCAGAGGAAACCAATTTAGGTGTGTGTGTGTGGGGGGGGCGGTGAGGGAAGGCGACATTTGAGCTTAGACCCGAGGGTTGGGTTGGGGTTTGCCAGGTGGGGAGGGCACGTGAGAACCTTCCCAGGAGAGGGGAGCACATGTCATCCAGTCCCAAGGTGGGAAAAGCCAAGCCGGGGTGGGGAAATGAGAGGAGGCCTGCATGCCAGTGCAGCGGGAGGCAGGAGGCACGGCTCGCAGGGGCTTTGTCAGCAATGTAAGTAGTTTGGATTTTAGCCCATTTTTTAAAATTCAGCAAACATTCATTCATGTGTAGGGGACATACCAAAACAGAATTGAAAACCATAAATGAATACAGACCTAGACGATGGGAGAGTGTGCGTTTTGTAAGTATATCACTTTCCACACTCAGTGGTGCATCAGGCAGGAAATGGACCTGTAGGCACAGACAGGTAGGGATTAACAACATTAATTCCCGTTGTTGGTGTCACACAGTGTCTCCCTGTGGGGTCTAGGATGCAGCTGATCTTAGTGGCTCCTGGTGCTGTTTGCGCTTTGGTGAATAGCTTAACACCTACATGCAAGGGTAAATGCTTATGTGGGGGACTCCTCAGGTCTGATGCAGAGTGTGCACACATGTGTATGTGTGTGTATGTGTGTGTGTGTGTGTGTGCACATGTGACCCTCTCTCTGCCCTCAGGTACCAACGGGGGCATGAGAACAGGGGACAAATTCTGCTGCATCTTTAGCTTCTCTTACTCATAACTTCTTGAGTCCAGAGGCATCTACCCTCATCCAGCTGGTGGCTTGCAGTGCCAGGCTCCATGCTGATGTTTCAGCATGCCTATTCCTTTTGCAAGTAAATGTCAGTAAGTGGGTGTGATGATAATCTTCATCCCAGCCCTACTTCTCAAGGTGAACGAGCTGTTGTAAATAATAACAGTTGACCCTCAATTATCCAGTGACCAGAGGAACAGAGAAAAGCATAAATAGATTAAAAGAGGCAGATAGGGGCTCCTGGGTGGCTCAGTCGGTTAAGCGTCTGCCTTTGGCTCAGGTCATGATGCCAAGGTCCTGGGATCGAGCTCTGAATCGGGCTCCTTGCTCAGCGAGGAGCCTGCTTCTCCCTCTCCTTATGCCTGCCGCTCCCCCTGCTTGTGCTCTTTCTCTCTCGTTAACTTTCTCTCTCTCTCTGTCAAATAAATAAATAAAATGTTTAAAAAAAAAGAGGCAGATAATTGGAAGTAATACATTCTGGGTCATGGGGTATAAGCAGACACACATGCTCATAGCTGGGCTCACCTCCATCTTTATGCTTGGTCTCTGCTCATCCTGCTGACTTTTCCTACAAGTTGTAAGAAGAGGCCTTCTTTGCTCACTACAGATAAGGGACTCATAGAAAATCAAGATTGTATTGTTTATAGCTCATATTATTATATCTTCTCCTTGATCTTTGAGGTCATTGAACCTCTTCATGTTTGTACAACACTGGTCATGTTAGTAAAACTTTCTGGACCTTGGTTTCTTTATCTGTAAAATGGGGACAGTACTATATATCTGTTCATGATAGATATCACCATAGCCTTGGTTCCTTGCATCCCAGGAGGGAACATGATTCCAATGCAGGAAGGAAACAAATCAGCCCTCAGACCACAGTGCTGTGCCCCTCCGGAGGGGAGAGGCAGAGGGAGACAAGAGGGGAAAAAGAAGTAAGAAAAGAAGGAATCTCGGTAAACCTCTTAGACTGTGACAATGAGGCCAAAGTAAGCTTTTATGAGAACCACATTTGAGCCCTGGAATAAAAAATAAGAGCAACATACTTTAAAAATTATTTATGATT
Source organism: Callorhinus ursinus (assembly GCF_003265705.2). NCBI lineage: Eukaryota > Metazoa > Chordata > Mammalia > Carnivora > Otariidae > Callorhinus > Callorhinus ursinus. The sequence continues at coordinate 1,234,926 of NW_027397156.1, read as the reverse complement.
TTAAGCACATGAAAGGCATATCGTGTACCCAGGGAGGGCATAATGGGGAACAGCTGGCTAACATGTGTCTTGCCATTTCTGAGGATGTTCATAATTCTCTGATGTCCAAGAATAACAGTAACAACGATGCCGCCACCAAGCATATTAATGATAATAAAGAGGATCAGGGTGCCTTTCCTGGATCCTGCTGGACACAAGAGAAGAGCCTGGGCTGCTGGGTTTGGTGGAGACTGAAAGGGAGCTCCAGCCTGCGTCCTTGGGGGATCATGGAGCCCTTCCAAGGATCAAAGGTTGAAGGAAAGAGCCTGGGTGGGGGAGTCAGGAAACCCGGGTTTCAGGCCTGGTTTCACCACTGACTCTGGCAATTCCTTGCCCTTCTGAGTCTCAGTTTTCCCATCTGTAAAATAGTGATGCTAATACTACTTGGCAGGGACACTTGCAGAGTTTTCATGGAGCCCAATAAAATCGTGCTTGTGGAAGTGCTGGACACATCGCAGAGCATCCGGTGTTGGAAGGGTCATCCCCATCTTTGTGCTTCTCCAGCACTTAGCAGATCAAGCACCAAGCTCAGCGCCTGGCATCTAGGAGATGCCTACAATGTTGAAACATAGAAACATCATGAGTGTTTCTTTTTCATTAAATGTTTAAAGCTGTTGAATGTTAGACTTGGACAATACTTTATAAGGCACTTAGACTAGTTCTTTCTTTTATGATTTGTTAAGTGGATCTGGAGCAGTGCACGGTCTAGGGTCTAATTATCCTGCACTACTGAGTGGACCTGAGTACTCTGTCCAGTGCCCTGTGGGGGATGAGATTTTCCATTCTGCCTGATGGGAAGAAGTGCTATTTTCAGTCCTTTTAGATGGTTCTTTCTCCAGACTCAGCTAGTTCCCTTGTATCCATGTGGGCAAATACTCACAGGGGACCTTCTGCAGACCTCTGGGGCTCCTTGTGAAGCTCTCTCCTCTGGGCTACTCTGTCCTGTGACCTCCGGTGGCCCCGTCCTCCCCAATCTTACAGCTCTGTCTCCTCAGCTCAGGGGTCTGACAGGCTCCACTTGTCTCCCCTTCCTGCCCCATGGTGTAGTGAGCTGGAGCCATCCCAGCAGCCATCTTGCTTTTTTCCTATTTCCCAGGAACTTTGTTGCCTGATGGCCAGTATCCTGAAAACCATGGTCTTAGTCCATTGGGGCTGCTGTAATGAAATACCATGGACAGGGTGGCTTATAAATGAGGAATTTTTTTCTCACAGTTCTGGAGGCTAGAAGTCTGAGGCCGGGGTGCCAGTGTGGTTGGGTGAGGGCCCTCTTCCTGGTTCATAGCTTGTCCTTCCTCGCTCTGTCTTCACGCGGTGGAAGGGGCACCACCCTCATGACCGAGTCACCTCCCAAAGGCCTCACCTTCTAATACCATCACATTGGGCATTGAGGATTTCAAACTATGGATTTTGGGGGAACACAGGCATGCAGGGGGCCACAAACATTCAGACCACAGCAACCATTATTTCAAAGTGGCCAACTTTCCCAGAAGTTTTTCTGGGAAAGTTAAGGCTTAAGCCTAGAAGGTGAAGGAGAGGTAGGAGTCGTCCAGGTGAAAAGGAAGGGAAGAAGTTTTAGGAATAGGTACAACGCATGCTCAGGCACGGAGGTAGGGCGTGGGTCCTTTTTCCTATAAGCTTAGTGTCCGTGGCATTGGGCCATGGGGCCACCCACCTGTGTTTTATTGTGGGTATGTGTCTGGCTCCATCCCGCATGAGTCCCTGAAGTCTGGGAAATCTCTTTCCAGCATAAGTCAGTCAGACTTTTCAGCCTGGGCATGTTTGTGTGGGGTCTTGGTCAGGGCTGTGGAGCGTATATTCCCTTGATGTTTCTGGTGAGACTCGCCTTCTATACCTTTTACAATTTACCTGGAGGCAGATGATATTGCTTTCAGTGATTTGGAGTCCCCTCTCCCCCCCCACCCCTTCATTAAGAAATAGTCAAAATTTATCCTGGGGCTATGCTTGGTCCCTCTAAAGACATACCTTAGGTGCCTACTCCTCTTAGGTGTTTCTCTACCTGAGCTCTACCAGATCCACTGCCAAGGTGAGGGTCAAGAACTGTGTGGAAGTTCTCAGCTAACCTTCTGCGAGAACAAAGCCCTGAGACAGCTGCTGGGTGATTAATCTGTACCAGTTGAATACAGGCATTCCTGACCTCTGCCCAGGTACATTTGTAGGTGGTAAGGACAGGAAGGGAGCCAGAGACTTTGGGCTTTTGGCTTTATTCTCCAGTCTGGTTTATTTCTACCAGGCCTGTACCTTATGGCTGTTCCGTCCCCAGCTTGGGCTCCTTCAGCAGCAGCAACTGCCATCATCAGTGCTGGTTTCCCCCAAATTTATCATTCATTCATTCATTCATTCATTCAAAGATAGGGAAAAGTTTGAACAGTATCCTGCCTTCATGGAGATCATGGTTCAGTAGGGTAGCCAGTCTTTAATCCAATAATTTCTCGAATAAATGTGGAATTATAACTGCAGTAAGTGCTATGAAGGAGAGGAATTTGGGCCCATGAAATACTGTGAAGGTGGGACTTGACCTTGTCTGGAAGCCAGGAAAGACTTTCCCTAGGGAGTGATGATTGAGGGAGGCATCAAGTGTGAACAGAGTAGGGGTGGGGGCAGGGAGGAGATGAAGCGTGTCAAGTGCTCAGCATGTTGGGAAAACTGCAAGAGGGCCAGTGGTTGGGTGCCATGAGCAAGAGACTATGGGGACAGAGAAACATGGAGACTGTTACAGGGTGTGTGTGAAAACCTTTGTGTGAAGACATGGGCTATGTTAAGAACCTTGCTCTTTATCATTAGAACAATGTAACTGTTGAAGGCTTTTTTACAGGGAGACGATATCAGATTCTTGCTTCAGAAATATCACTCTGGCTCCAGTGTGGAGAGTGAATTAGAGGTGGACAAGAGTAAGGTCGCCAGGTAAAATACAGGATGCCTAGTTAAACTGAGATTTCAGATAAACGATGAATACTTTTTTAGTCTAAGTGTGTCCCAAATACTGCATGGGACCATACTTACGCTAAAAAATGGTTCACTGTTTATCTGAAATTCAAGTTTAACTGGACATCTTGAATTTTTCTTTGGTAAACTTGGTAACTCTAAGCAGAAGATATGGGGAAACCAGTTACTGTAGTAGTTGAAGGCTTTCCAGACGAAGAAAGCAGAGGTGGATGTGGAGAGAAGTAGACAAAGAAGAAGTACCCTGGTGGGTCCAAGTCTGTCATTCCAAGGCATCTGGAAGACAGAGTCCATCAGCTTCCCTCCTGTTCTGAAACTTCAATTTCCATGCACTTGCCATTGAAAGACACATGGTGATGGGTATAATGAGCATACTGCAGCCTCAGTGCAGGGCACGTGCCTGGTCAGCACCTGCCCTCTGGGATGACCTGTGAGATGTGTTCTGGGAACCCATGAGGGGGTCGTCTTTCTGCCCCCCATCCCTCAAGGCCCAAGGATTCCTGAGGGGTAAACCCTTTGCATTAGAGTGACCAGTGTGCGTGAAGGAGAGGTTGGGCAGGATGGTCAGGAACTTAATGACAATAGAGGCATTATTGTAAGTTGCACACTGTTTTCCCCCCATGATAACTCATGCTTTAGCAAATGAAGCGGTAGGGTAGAGCTGTCAAGAGCACAGGCTTTGCCAGGGGGTTCAGATGCTCCGGCAGTGCAGTTCCTAGCTGGTTTACACTATGTGCTGCAGAAACCGGGCCATTTACACCCTTCTTCAGTGCAGCTTGAACTTTTCTACCTTTTTGTTTGCCTAGAATGTCTTTTCCTGCATCTCCTCCAGCCTTATTCATTCAAACTATTTATAAGGTAACGTTAATAAAGAGGTATGATCAAACAAGATAATGCATGTATAGAAAATAAAATAAATGCCCGTCACTAGGGAAATGACTCAACCCATTAACATTCACATCTGCTGTGTAATATTATGCATTCCTTAAGGTAGTTGTATGTGAACTGACCTGGAAAGATAATATATCTGTGCTATATTGCTAAGTGAAACAGGCAAATGGTAGAACAATACAGGAAATATGATCATAGTTGTGTTTAGAAAAGAATGTGTGTGGAAAGTGGGATGAAACGTACTTCTAATTGTTAGTAGAGATTTCCTCTGGAAAGGAGGGTGGGATTGGGTTGGAAGTAAAAGGAGCTGGTCACACTTAGTTAACATACTTTTGTGGTTTTGGTTTGTTTGTTTACTAGAATGGTGTTAATTTTGGAGTTGAAATAAAATCAAAATGCATCAAAAATTTTGTTAGAATAAATAAACCGCGGTTATGTTTCAGTTGTTAGATTGGGGATGTTCTTCCCCTCCCTCAACTTACTATATTGTTGAAGAACAAAATGATAACAAAAGAAAGTTACCTTTCTGTGAAAGCCCAACAGAAATGCTACTCCCTGGATGAAACTTTTTTCTGATTCATCAACTGGATGCCCTGTCTCCTTTTTTTTTGAACCCCCAAATACTTTGTGTGACTTTTGTGGCATTTATCTCTGTCTCTCTTGTATTTCATACCTGTTTTACTGCCTCTCTAGATTTAAGCCCCCGGAGGGATATCGTGATAGAGAAGAAAATCGGCTTTCAAGCTAGAAGATCTGGCTGTTGGCTCTTGTTCTGGTCTCCTTTTGCAGCATGACAAATTAGCCCACACTTAGCAGCTGAGAACACAAGTCACTTTTTTCTTTCTGATGAGTTTTTGGTCAGAAACTTGAACAGAGCTGGGCTGGGGGATTCTTCTGTTCCATGGAGTATCGAGTTGGGTCACTCAGGGGAATTTAGCTGGGGTTTGAGCTGGGCAGGAGGGTCCAAGAAGACTTCCCTCATAGGCCTGATGCATGGCCGGGCAGCTGAAAGGCCTGGCTCAGCCTAAGTCCTTTGTCTTTCGGACTCCTCTAACCTCCCCATTGACTTCCTCCTAGAGGCACCGGGCTTCCAGAGACCAAGGCAGACCAAAGCAGAACTGCCCACCTTCTTAAGGATGTAGCTAGCATAGTGTCCCTTCTCTGTACTGGTTAAGCAGCTACAGAGCTAACTCAGATTTAAGGGGGTGGGAACAGAACAGCACCTCTTAAGAGGAAAATCTGTGTATAAAATTTGTGGCCATCTTTAATCCACCATGGCTTTGCTATGAGAAGTACAACCTCCATGTCTCAAAGACTACATCTATAAACTAGGAAGACCAAGAGCTACAGTGTCTGCAAAAGCACCCTGTGTATTATGAAAAGCTCTATGTACTATAAATGTCAATAATTATCTTGGTACTAACTCTATGCCTTACTCAGGGCAGGTACTCCTTAGTTTTAATACTTTGAAGGCAGACTCATTTATCAGATATTTCCTAGGAGGAACACACAAAGAAAGGGATGTGGGTGATCACATAGGGGCATGGCGTAGCCGTGGAGTGCAGACTTCGATTCGGTTGAGGAGTTGGAATCACGCTGTCACTCAGTTACTATCTGTGTGACCTTTCTTGATGGCATCACACCTTTCTGAGCCTTAATTTACTCATCGTAGCATGAGAGTAGTAGTGCTTGCTTAGCTGGTTTGCTGTGTGCGTTGGAGCTAATTTGTCTAGAGCACTTAGTATGGCGACTCACGTAGTAGGTCTTCTGTTTCTCTTCAGATGAGGTAATGAGGTCATGTAGCGAATTTGGCCTCCTCACTTCTTTCTCTGCACCGGTTACCTCCATTCACACAGAGGACCGAGAGGAGGTCCGGAGCCCACGCCCTTGTGAAAGCAGCGGCAGGGGGAGGGGGGGGAAGGCCTCTGCTTGCTTCTGCCAGTCTCCTCCTCTTTCCAGAGTGTCCCCCACTGGGGGTTCGGTGCCCTGTGCTGCCGTGGTTGTGAGTGAGTCACTCTTCTCTCTGTTGGATGTGGCCTCCTTTTTTAGGCCTGTGGCTTTGCCTTCCCTAGATGTACGAGATCAAATCAGAAGGCAGCATTGCAAAGAAGTTCAATGAACTTCTGCAGACACTGAGCTCGCCCCTGAAACCCAGAGTTCCGGAGCACAGTAACAACAAGATGAAAAACCTCTCCTACCCGTTCTCCAGGGAGAAAATGTACCTGTGAGTATGGACGCTGGGGGGTAGGGATGTGGGCGGGGATGGGAGGGGAAGTCAAACAGCTCCCACAGTGAGAGCCCCAGGGCCTGGGAGATAGGGGAGGGGGCATGCTCTCACAGCCAAGAGTTCCCTGGATCTGCTTCCTGAATCCCCTTCCCTAAGTGACACTATCCCAAAGAGCTCCCCCAAATTTGCCCAGTGGCTTGTAGGGACACCTGCCATTTCAGTCCTTTGGCACGATGGATGGCAAATCATGGAGCACGCAGCCATAAACCTTAGGACTCTATGAGAAAATGGTCGGATACCAGTTTCCCTTCTGTGGGGCAACTGTTCTGCCCAGTTCCTAGTCTAATAGGACTCCAACATATTGTCATCAGCCAGAGAGAAGGAGGATAAAGCTTCAGGAGTTTTGTGTCCCCAGCTGCCTCCTCGTGTACTCTCCTCAGATGCCAACGGCAGGTCCAGGTTGTTCCCTGTACCTGTGACTGGCTGGCTGTAGTCCAGAGGTTTCCACGACCTCCTCTTTGGGTTTGATTAATTTGCTAGAGAAGCTCTCAGAACTCAGAAAACCGGTTTACTCACTAGTTTCCTGATTTATTACAAAGGATACAAAGCAACAGCCTGGTGAAGAGATGCAGAAAGGGAGGTTCTGAATGAGAGTGCTTGTGTCCTTGTGGAACGTGGGGCCCAACATGGTGGCACATGGGAATGTTCTGGTTCCCCAACCTGGAAACTCTCCAAATCCTTTCTTTTGGGTTTTTATAGAGGCTTTGTTATGTAGGCTTGGTTGATTAAATCATGGGCCATTGGAGATTGATTCAACCTCCAGCCCCTGTCCTCTCCCCAGAAATCAGGGGTGGGGCTGAAAATTCCAACCCTCTATTCTTGGTTGGTTCCCCTGGCAACCAGCTGCTCCTCTCTTCATCTTTAGGAGATTTCCAAAAGTCACCTCCCTGACATAAGCCCAGTTGTGGTGGAAAGGGACTTGTGATGCATAACAAGACACCCATCTCACCTTTGTGGCTCTGAAGCGATTTCAGGAACTGAGGCAGGAGACCAAATATTATGACAAAAGATGCTCCCATTGCTCTTGTTGCTCAGGAAATTCCAAGGGTTTGGGGAGTTGTGAGTCAGGAGCCTGGGATGAAGACCAAAAGATATATTTATTATAAGTCACAATATCACCTCCCCTCATGAGGTGACCATTCAGATAGAACTGTCTGTCTTTTAGAGGAAGCCAAGGCCTGGGGGCTGTTCGAGGTCACACAGCATGAAGTGGCTGAACTGGGACTGGCACGTTGACCCCCTGGCCTGCTCTTCTTTTTGTGCTCTGTGCTTCTTCCATGCTTCCCCTTCCCTGGGCCTGCCTTCATGCCAGTGCTGGTATCTGCGCTGCCCCACGCATGTGTCTCCCATTCATTTGGTGCCTGGGACCCTTCAAATCCAGTTCCTAAACACCTCCATCTGGAAGAATCTTCTGTTCTTCCTACCCCAAAGATGCTCTCCATCCTCTGAGTTTTCCTAGCAGTGGTCTACAGACTACCATGCTCTGCTCTTCATCTTTTGCTAGAAGACACCCCCCCCCAATGTGATTGGGCTCCAGGGAGGGGGAGGGGGGCTGGGGGCATGTTCCAGGCATCTGGGGCCTCAGGGCTTGGAGCACAGTCAGCTCTACGCAAGTGTTCTTTTTAGTGAAAGGTCACAGTTTGAAGTTTAGAACAGACACAGGCATAATTAGGAGTTTGGTAGCTAATTGATGGGACAATAGTGACAACATTAAATGAAAGTTCGAAAAACAAAGAGTTACCATCCCAGCACCTGGAAACTTTACTCTTTTGGGTGGTGGTTGTATTTTTTACTGTCTTTGTTCGTGCATAGGAATCCTTTCTACATACTTTTATGTGTAAAACATCTCATAGTATAATATTTTGCATCACAGTCTAGAATTTCCTATTTATGAATTTCTCCTAATGATAATTTTCAATGACTGCATGATCATCCATCTTACCGATTTTGGAATTACAGTTTATGTCCATAATCCTTATTATAAGTGACTTTGTAATGAACATTTTTATGTATGGAGCTTCTTTCTTCTATTGAACTTATATTTCCTAGGATACATTTCTGTGACAAGCTCTCAGAATTACTGGGTCAAGAAAAATGATGAACACTGTGTGCGTGAGCATGTGCGAGTATGTGCGTCTTACACATCTTGCTGTGTTGCCTTCTGAAGATTTGCTCTGGGCCTGGGGTGACAGTGGTCTCAGGACCAAGGTCATGAAATGAGTCGACCTTCTGTTTTCTTGGTGTCTCCAGGTACAACATCCAGGACAAGGACACCTTCTTTGATAATGCCACCCGTAGCCGCATTGTAAGTATGCAGGTCAACCGGGGGTGGCAGGCTGTGGAAGTGAGGGGAAGGCTGAGTACCCAGTGTGGCAGGAGTTCTCCTGCTCTCCCTGCTACCTCCTGGTGTCATTTGCTTGGGGTTGCCTAGCAACCGAGAGGCATGTACAGGAGCTTCTCCATCTTCCTTGCAAAGGGCATAGCAAATAACTACCCTCACTTACAGGTTGAGAGAAGGGCCTTCTCTTTAGGATCTCCACCAGGGCCCGTCTTGGAATCACAAAAACAGGAAATGTGACAGCTGGTGGGGGATTTCAGCTAATCAGGCGATCCCCCCACCCTTGCTTTACAGTTGGGGAAACTGAGGCTCTGAGAAGCAATGGACTAAAAAACATTCATACAGATCATTAGTGTCTGAACGAGGACCCATTGCTGGGCTACTGTGTTTCTTTTCCCCTCAAGGAGTCTTGTGCATCTGTATCCCAGGGAATGCTGGAACTAGCCAGTTTGTCCAAGAATAAAATTACCAGCCCATTCAGTAGAAAGCCAAAATTCATGACTCTAGCTGTTCTACTATTTTTTTTTTTTTTTGGCCTTTTGAAATCAAGGTTTTGAATTTTGCAGGATGATTGATTCTAATGAAAATCTGTATATGGCCTGTGCCCTTGTGGCCCCTGTCTGAGCTGTGGCCTGTCTCCCTTCACTGATCCCTTTATTCTCTCTGCCTAGAGAGCACTCAGCCTAAGGACAGAGGAGAAAAAGGGGGGCCCAGAAAATGCTGCACACTTACTCATGCCACAGTGGGAACATGGCAGTGTGTTTCCATTGATTCCTAGGGAAGAACTTAAGTTTCCACAGAGGAGGAGTGAGGATTAGGTATCTAGAAGGACTTCCAAGTCAGAAGAGTGATAAGAAGAATAAAGGCCAGGTGATTAGAGGAAGCTACAGAACAATTGCAGGGTACATTGAGTACATGGCCTTCACTCTTTGCTTGCAGGTTGGGCAAGGAAACACCTCAGGTCCCTTAGGCTTGTGTTTAGGAAGGTTTAAAATGGGCACATCATTTCTTTTATGACCCTATGGAAAAAGGCATCAACTTCTCATTTTATTTGGCTGATGCTATTACAAGCCATTTAAATCTCCCTGTAGCTTGGGTCTCATGTCTATCGGGGAGTTACAGGGTGTTGTGGAGATTACCAAATAATTGGAAAGTACTTGTAAAATAGTATAATGCCATATAAACGCTGTTCCTAATTATTATTGCTGTTGAATTACTGCACAGTATTATAAGTGAATTAAATGTTCTTGGGCCCGATACTGCTGGAAGTTATTTCCCACTCCCTCTAGGTCTGTGGCTGGAAGATCAGAGTGTGAATGATGATGGAGGAACACACTTCTCTCATTCAGCTCTTGTTCTAGAAGCTTTTCCCTTTCTGCAGTCCACCCCAGCTAGTGAGAAGGGGCAGAAAAGAGCCTTAGAATTTTGTCTTTGGTGTCTACTCTGCCCCGGACTTCTGTTTGAGGACCGTGTTCACATCTGTAAACACCATCCCCGTGCCCCTTCCTTGGGGGTGTCTAAGCACCCCAGCTATTTGTCCCAGAGCAGACTGCCTTGCTGGGCATCTCTTTATAGCCTGGCACAGGCTTGGGACCCGTTGGAGGGCACTAGCGGGTCAGCAGGTTTACCTGTGTCCCTGTCTCCTCAGCAGGGCGGACTCAGCAGCCCTCCTCACAGGTGAGAGAGAGTCCCCTGCAAGCCCCACGTCCAGGGCTTTGTCGGCTGGTTTAGGCATGCAGCGGCCCTTGAGCTGGCAGCCTGCCCTGTGCCCCGGAAGCGCTCCGAGCCACGGAGTCTTGAAGTGTCTGACTGGGGAGGCAAGATGAGGACCCAGGGAAAAACCAGAGAAATAGTACTAACAATGAGTAAGGTGTAGGTGGCCCTTTTTTAGTTTACAAAGCACGTTCATGGTTTCTTGAAGCAGCTCTGTGAGTCAGCTCCATTACAGAGAAGGCCGTGGACCATCAGGGTCCAAGGAGAGCTTGCTCAGGACCCCTTGGCTAGGAGCCAGCACTGGAAGCCGAGTAGGTGGCCCCCTTGTCCTGTGCTTTCCCCAGTGTGGCACGTCTCAGGGCTGGTGGAAAGGAGAGTCTCCTCTTCCTCTTCCCAGACAGTCTGGCCCAGGCACTTGCTCCCTAGCCCTCCAGAGGCATGTGGGTCTGGGCTCCCTGCTGTGTTTTCCTTACCTCCTGTAACTGCAGTCAATGTATAGCCTTTCTTTATTTTTTCAGGGGGGAGTATGTGTGAGGGGCTTAGATTCTTTGTTTCCTCAAAGCACTCAAGTTTGAATGGGTTTGACAGTCTGGGCATGAGCTTGGCACAGGCTTGGCTTCCCCCTCCCTGGAAGAGGGTCCAGCTGCCTGGTCCACCGCCCGCCCCCTCGTGTGGTGACACACATGGTCACGGTGCTCACAGCCCTGCTGTTGTCTGTTTTAGGTGCACGAGATCCTGAAGCGCACAGCTTGTTCTCGAGCCAACAACACCATGGGTAAGGACCCCCTCCCCTGCCCCTGGGCCTGCTGGTGCTGATGGCCTGCCCAGGGGGCCAGAGCTCTCCTTTCAGCGGCTCCCTGTGGGGGGCGGTGTCGGGCAGCAGAGAACAAAACAAATGCCCCCCCCCCCCCCAGAGGAGGGGAGGCTGCTTTCACTCAGGGCCACAAGTCCTGCTTGCTCTCCAGGAGCAGGGCCCCATCTTTTGGGGGCGGGGTGCTCCTCATGTTGTGGTAACTTCTCCCAGACCTTCACCCCTGTCTCCACGGTCTCTGAAAGTTTTTAATAATCACCCAAACGTGGCAGGTGTTGTTTATTTACTTATTTCCTTTTTAAGAAGAAAGGCACCTCAGAGGCCCTTTAGTGCAGGCTCCTCCTTTATGTTTGAAGGAGCTGGACTCCCACCGGGTGAGTGACTTGTCCGAGGCCACACGTTAGTCCAAACGTGCAGCTCCTGAGTTCAGCATTCTTGTCACAGCAATGTGGCTGAATCTGTTCCCCTGGCGGTTTGTTTTTGAAATTTGAGGATATTAGTCTTTGCAGCAGGAATGTCAGCATTTGGGGGCCCAGAGGGCAGGCCAACTGATGTTGGTGGACTTTGCAGAAAACACACATAATGGCCGAGGTAAACATGGGAGCTTATAAGCACAAGCACATGGCCTTTCCACAGGAATCAGTCCATAGGCTGAGTGCTTTCTAAAGGTGCTACCATCACTCAGAAAGGCTTTTGAAACCTTTGAGAGAAATTCCTTCAGAATACACTCTGGGGAGGCAAATCTTTGGCTTTTGGGGCAGCTTTGAGTTACAAAGGATCCAAAGTCATTGAGAGGCAAGTCTAGTGAATTATGTAGTCACTCAAGCCAAAGAATAATAATAGTGCTAATGATAATAATGGCTAATATTGGAGATTTTTGGGGGGGGACGACTCATAAGCTGCCTCAGTACCAAGATAATGGTACTGAAGTAGGAAGCAGAACGGGTTTTACATAGTGATAGTGCTTTTAGTGTAGCCGAGAACTTCTCAAGGGGGCGATATATGTATGACTGTTTGCTTTCATGTATTCATCTTGCTACAGAATTACAAGTAACACTCCAATTTTTAAAAAGTCAAGTCTTCTATGTGATGTTATTTGTCTGGACCATGGTACTAATGAGGCTAGGACATAAATGAGGTAGGTAATTAGTTAGCCCAGCTCGATTCCATGAAACAGACTGACGCCCTCCCTTGGAGCAGCCATTTGTCCTTCGTTGCAAGAACAACGAGAGGAGTCAAGAGATCTTAGAATGTATTTTGTATTTTCTCATGGCTTCTATCAGAATTCTTGAATTTGCCTCACTTCTTGACCAGTTCACGCCTCAGTTCCATTAATCTGCCTTTTATCATGTCACATCATCCCCAATTGGACCAAACCTGCTCCCTCAGATGTCATAGGTGACTTCCTACTTTCCACATTTTGTGGCCTTTTTCTTAGTCTTCATCTTTCGTAACCTCCTACATCTTTCCAAACCTTCTTTACTAACCTCCAACTTCTGAGAGTTGCTATCCAGGAAGGTACTACTGCTCTACTAATCTGTTGCCGATCTGTTTCTGCCTCATGGACCAGACTTTCTTTGGTTCTTTTTCCTTCTCCTAGATTTTAGATGTTTTCTTCTCCATATTCCCATGGCCTCCTTGCTTTCTTTCTGTACAGACGACTAGCAACCATGTATTCCTTTTTTTTTTTAAAGATTTATTTATTTATTTGAGAGAGAGAGAGAATGAGAGAGTATGCATGGTGGGGGAGGGGCAGAGGGAGAGGGAGAGAGAGAATCTAGCTGCCAGCTTGATCCCACAACTCTGAGATCATGACCTGAGCTGAAACCAAGAGTAGAGCACTTAACTGACTGAGCCACCCAGGCACCCCTGACAACCATATATTTCTATTTCCCCCCCTTCTCACCAGTTCCAGCCTAACATTTCCATCTGCCAGATGGATACTTCCATGAGATGTTCATCAGAACCTTAAAATCAATATATCAAGTGTCGATTTCTACTTGATTCCCTCTCTTTCCCACTTCTCTTCCTGTTGACCTGACCACGGTCTTCTCTGTTTTTACTCACACAGTTCCCCTCACCTGAATGTCCTCCCCCACCTCCCCCGTGCCCCTCCCCAGACCAGACATGGCTGTCTCACAGGTTCTCCCAATGCCCTCTCCTTGGCTCTCCCACCAAACTCAGTCTTTTTCTTACTGATTGCTATGTCCATGGCTTAGACTCCCAAAAAGTCCTTAGGTGTGTCTGAGTCATCTTTGATACCCCAGTGCACCTAGCTGTCTGCCTTGCACATTCTACTCCATCAGTTTGGTTCAGTGAATTAATTAAATATGCCTAGCCTGTTAGCCCACAGCAGTTGCTGGTAATTGTGTCCATGGACAAATGGCTTAACCTTTCTGCAACTTAGTTTCCTTTGATGTCAAGTGGGGATAGTAACATCTATCTTGCAGAGTTTTTGAGAAGATTAAGTACAGAACTGTTAGTTTGTTTTGTAAACTGGAAGATCCTTAAAAACTGAAGCTTATTTTCAGAGACAGTCTCTGGGTTGTTGAAAGACCATTAGGGACCCTCTGCTTTAACACTGAAGGTTTTTTTTTTTTTCCTTTGAGGATCTGAATTTTTTGGTGATGTCTCAAATCAAACATCTTAAGAATTTTGTTGCTGTTGAGTAACTTTCAGAAATTTCTTCCTTTTTTTGACATTCAGAAAACATTTATTGAGCACCTTCTATGTATCAAATGATGTTATAGAAACAGAGAGATGCCAAAAAGAATTTGACCTAATTTCTAGCCTTGAGGGACTCTTAGTCTTGCCATGCAGACAGACATGTAAACAAATAATTATGAGATAATCTGCTAGGTACAACTACAGAGACATGTCCAGAGTGCAGAGGGACCACAGAGGTGGAAGTAATTAACTTCTATGTATGTGTCTGAGTATCAAGATAAATGATCTGATATTCACTTTGTAGCTTAGAGGAAAGTTGGCATGTCGGTAATTCTACAAATGGGGACAGAGAGGACACGTGACTTGTCCAAGGTCACATACTGAATCACTGTCAGAATTGGGTCTAGAACTTGGGTTTCTTTGCTTCAAATCCTATTTCCACTCCCTTTGGGATGCTGTGAACTAGGGGTGGAATTAGGTTGAGTCTTGAAAGTCTATTACTATAGAAGCAATAGTGATCTGGCCACCACTTTGTAGGCTCTTGAATTGTAAGGGAGAGCCTGCCTTCTTTTGACATATACTGAACCTGAAGTCCTAAACACCAAGGTAGGATCTTGGCAGGGACCTTGGCGGGGAAACATGGAGAAATGAGCTCAAGTTCTGTCTCCATTAAATTCAGTTAGATTTTAGTAGGCTGTGTTGTGTCCATTAGCCTCAGTTTTCCTGCACTTATAAAATGATGAAAAAAATGAAGGAAAACTGAGGCTAACACATCATAAAGCCTCTTCCTTAGTGACATTCTAATTTAAGTTAAACCTTAAGTATGCAACTCACTGTACAATAAATTTTAAAACCCTGTTGTTGATTTTTGTGCTTTAAGCATGGGCATTATATAAATCAAGTGATGACTGATTTTTTTCTCTAGATTCTCAGAACTAAATATCTGACTACACACTTGACATCATGCAGATGCTCTGAAAGAACCTCAACCACAATGTAAACAAAAAATACAGATTTCCTTTTGGGGGGACAGCCCAGCTCCCATCCATTACCCCAAATTTCAGTGAACTCTGGTTCTTAATTTCTCAAACTAAAAACTAGAACAAAGTGCTGTTGGGTTGATCTTGTGAACATGTGTGAAATAGGTACAATTTGACTGTTTACAGCCATTATCCTGCTCTACATCAACTGCATTTTGTTTTTTAACCGAATTTACTATCCCAACCACTAAGAGGTCTTCTTAGCCCCAGTTTTGTCCATTTTTAACCCATTCCATAGCATACAGCCTGTATGAGCTTTTTAAAATACAAATCTGATCATTTCATTGGTTTGCTTGAAATGGTAAAATAGATCCACATTTTGCTTAGATAAAATCGAAACCCCTTAATAGTTAACATATTGTTATGGACTTGATGTTTGTGTCTCCCCCCCCCGCCCCCCCAGATCCAGACACTGAAGCCCTAACCCCTACCCAAAAGTCTGTTAGTTCAACAGTAGCTACCAATGAATTACTGGGTTTGTAACAATGGACATATGACTGAAATTCTCTGATTCTCAGTGGAAAAGAACCCCGAGTCTGATTTTCAAGTTGTTTGTCTTTTGTCTAGGAAAGTCAAGCTCCCCCTAAGCTCTTTGGCCAATGTACCATCTTACTTAGAAGATCAGAAAAACTGAGGAATATAATGACACTCAGAGGCCTCAAGATAATATGGCCCTTTGAGCCATGGGGTAAATTTTGATTTTATTGCCCTTCTCTCTGGTTTTATAGAGAAACAGAAATGGCTAGAATTGACTTAGATTCCTCCAGAGGATTGTTGCCTCATAAAAAGAAGAGAAAAAGGGAGAACAGTTCTTGGCATTGTTTTCTAAGGTATTTTTGTTGATCCTTCAGCCCGGGAATTACCTTTAATATGGTCATTACTGTGTCTAGTTTACAAAGCTTTATTCCCTTTGCCAGTGTACCCAGTTACGAAGGGAATTTTAGAAGATAGCGAAAATAAGAAAGATTAGAATTGAAGATGGAAAATATATGAAAGATAATAATAATTCTCATTTATTATATATTGAATGAGAGAAACACTCTCATTTATTCAGTATTATCACTTTTTTCGTTGTGGAAAATACATTTATTTGAGTGCCTACTTTTGCAAAGCATGAAGCTATATACAACTTGCATGTGTGGAATTATTTATATTCCCATCTTGTTCCACAAAATTTCTGAGGTGGCTTACAAGAAAAACAATAAAACAGCATAATATAAATAAATTAAGAAATAAGAACCAGGAAAAACACAAATTAAAATAGAATGTCAAAACTAGGGGGAAAATAGAATACAAATATTCAAACCATAAGGCCCTGTAGTTCCTGCAGTTGGACTGCAAATTTGACCTTGAACCAAAGTGAAAGGGGAATATGATTTAGTGGTTTAGCTCTTGATGTCCTCAGCAACATTTATTTGTACAGAAATCTTTCTGAAATCTCTTGTACTATTCTCTGCTTTCTTATATAGGATAGATCAAGGTACATTCTCTGTATAGAACCATATGTAACCTTTTTTGGATGATTCAGGATCATCACTAAGAACAAGTTTTTAAAATGTTTCCTTAAGAATCATCCAAGTATTGTTAGGGTTGTTTGCCCCACACTCTCTGATATCTTGAATTTTTGACTCTGGTAACCTCCCTCTCTGAATTCTGCTCTTTCAGTTTTACTTTGCTATCCGGGAGACAGAAGAACAAGCTTATGAGAATTTGGGGTAAAGAGAGAGAGAAATGCATTGAGGGAGGGTCTGCAGGATTCTGCTGTGGTTACGGTCCACAACATTAGGGAATGGGCTTTGTGAGATCTAGGTACTTTTTCTTTCTTTTGGGCTCTCTATCGTGAGAACTGAGATAAGCAGATAAGCGATCTCTGAACACATAAGTTATTACTGTAACCAGATTAATAAGGACCCCTTGCACAAGTGCACTTCTACACTCATTTCTCATGTGATCCTTGAAACCACCATGCAGAGTAGGGTCAGCAGAGGTTAACCAATTTCAGGGTGGAGAGATGAATAGGTTGCCCAAGAACAGAGATTTAGAGCCAGATTTAGAACCCACGTGTTCTGGCTCTTCTTCGGTGCTCTTTAAATTAGTTGATAAAATAAGATAAATTAATAAATGGATGAGGTTTTCAGGGAAAGGTTTCTCTGAGAGGTGGAAGCTGAGGTCTTCCCAGTGTAACATCCATTCATTTATTCAGTGGGTATTTATTGAGCACCTACTATGCGTCATTCATATTCTAGAACTAAGGAATAGAGTAGTGAATCAGCGAGACACAACAGACAAAAATCCCCACTGTTATGTGGCTTACATACGAGGTAACATTTGAGGAGAAGAGGCAATAAGGTGCTGTGTGGCCAGAGAGGTAGATGTAAGGAGAGCAAATAATACAGAAGACATGACAGGAGCCACTCCAGAGAATCAGGGTCTCAATGGGAACAAATGACACAATCAAAGTAGGATAATTTAAGGTGGGAATATGGAGAGACCATTTACAAAGGTTTGGACAGGGAGTTGGAAATGCCTGGAATGAGCAGCAGTAAAGCTGTTCCTAGCTCTAGATCTATGAGGTGAGAGAGAGGTTATTGGAACATGGATGGACAGAGCTGGGTAGAGGAGACCCATGGAGAGAAGCAAGTGGATGTTCAGGGAGGAGGTCAGGGGGTCCCATCTCCCTCTGACCTGCTGAGAACCCAGTAGAAAGCCAGAGAGCAAGGGAGCCCATTCATGTCAGAGAAGGGGAGAGAGTATATCTAGAAGGAGCCAAAGGAAGATAGGCACATACCCAACAAGGCTGGAGAAGCAGGTGGCATTTCAGCTCTGGAATGAACAAATTGAGAACCATAGGTAAAGTGACATTCCCTCTCTGGGCCCATTTCTTTCTCCTCTTGTAACATAAAGACGGACCCCTCAGTATGGTTGAAGCTTCTAATTCCAGCTCCAGCATTTCCTAGACTTGGATTCAGAGGACCAACATGGTCTCCTTTCCCTAAGAGCTAGCTAGGCTCACAGAGGGGACTGGCTTTCCTATAAATTCATGGTGAGCAGGTCCCAAGGCCATAGCCAGGACTTGGGTTGTACAATGTTTGTGGACCTCAAAGATCATGGGAATAGACAGTGGAAGAGAAGATGAGGATTCAGGACTGCTGGCCAGGATGATTGGGAGCAAAGATTGCACTCCTACATTGCTCCTTTGACTGTGGCCATGGGTAACATTGCTCAGGTGTGGTTGCGCTCTGCCAGCATCCGAATCCCCTGGTGAGCCTCTGAAAGCCTCGGCTCTCCAGACCCCAAGCTGGCTTTGCTGAATCAGAATGTTCAGGGACAGGGCTCCAAGGGCTGCAGTTTTGACAAGCTATCCAGATGATTCTTAGGAAGTTTAAAGTTAGATAAAGATGACTATGGGCTGGCAGCCACCGGCTTCTTGACCTACTCACATCTGGGAATGGAATGGTGCAGTGTGCTCTGTCCTCTGGGGATTTGGCCATTGGTTTTCTGAAGTACCCAAAGATAACCAAGTCATCTCTGTGAAGAACTTAATTGTTGCTAGTACTTTTCTAACATTTGTCATATGGACATTTAGCATTCAGTCCCTTTTTGTCCTAGCCAGCAGTAGGGCCTCTTGGATTTTCTGTCTCGTTTCCCCTCCCCCCCCTTTGGTGGAAGGATGGGCAGGAGGAGAAAAGCAAGCATAAGAAGGCAAAGAAAGGGTTGCTGACCATCAAAAAGTATGGGTGGATTGGAGTTTGGGAATGGTCTAACTTTTTTTTAATTTATTTTTTTAAATGTTATTTTATTTTATTATGTTACGTTAGTCACCATACAGTACATCATTAGTTTTTGATGTAGTGTTCCATGATTCATTGTTTTCATATAACACCCAGTGCTCCATGCAATATGTACCCTCCTTAATACCCATCACCGGGCTAACCCATCCCCCCACCCCCACCCCAAAACCCTCAGTCTGTTTCTCAGAGTCCATAGTCTCTCATGGTTCATCTCTCCCTCCGATTCCCCCCTTCATTTTTCCCTTCCTTCTCCTAATGTCCTCCATGCTGTTCCTTATGATCCACAAATAAGTGAAACCATATGATAACTGACTTTCTCTGCTTGACTTATTTCACTTAGCATAATCTCCTCCAGTTCCATCCATGTTGATGTAAAAGTTGGGCATTCATCCTTTCTGATGGCTGAGTAATATTCCATTGTATATATGGACCACATCTTCTTTATCCATTCATCTGTTGAAGGGCATCTCAGCTCTTTCCACAGTCTGGTTATTGCGGACATTGCTGCTATGAACATTGGGGTGCATGTGGCCCTTCTTTTCACTACATCTGTGTCTTTGGGGTAAATACCCAGTAGTGTAATTGCTGGGTCACAGGGTAGCTCTATTTTTAATTTTTTGAGGCACCTCCACACTGGTTTCCAAAGTGGCTGTACTATCTTGCATTCCCACCAACAGTGTAAGAGGATTCCCCTTTCTCCACAACCTCTCCAACATTTGTTGTTTCTTGCCTTGTCAATTTTTGCCATTCTAACAGGTGTAAGGTGGTATCTCAATGTCGTTTTGATTTGAATTTCCCTGATGGCTAATGATGATGAACATTTTTTCATGTGTCTGTTAGCCATTTGTATGTCTTCTTTGGAGAAGTGTCTGCTCATGTGTTCTGCCCATTTTTTAACTTGATTATTTGGTTTTTGGGTGTTGAGTTTGAGAAGTTCTTTATAGATCTTGGTTATCAGCCCTTTGTCTGTACTGTCATTTGCAAATATCTTCTCCCATTCTGTGGGTTGCCGCTTTGTTTTGTTGACTGTTTCCTTTGCTGTGCAGAAGCTTTTTATCTTGATGAAGTCCCAAAAGTTCATTTTCGCTGTTGTTTCACTTGCCTTTGGAGATGTATCTTGAAAGAAGTTGCTGTGGCCGATGTCAAAGAGGTTACTGCCTATGTTCTCCTCTAGGATTTTGATGGGTTCCTGTCTCACATTGAGGTCTTTCATCCATTTTGAGTTTATCTTTGTGTATGGTGTTAGAGGGCATGGTCTAACTTTTATTTTTTTTATTTTTATTTTTTAAAGATTTTATTTATTTATTTGAGAGAGAATGAGAGAGATAGAGCACGAGAGGGAAGAGGGTCAGAGGGAGAAGCAGACTCCCCGCTGAGCAGGGAGCCCAATGTGGGACTCAATCCCGGGACTCCAGGATCATGAACTGAGCCGAAGGCAGTCGCTTAACCAACTGAGCCATCCAGGTACCTGGGATGGTCTAACTTTTAATTGTGAGAGTAACCCATCCTTTCCCTCTTATTTACTCCTGAAAGTGAGGGATTATGGACTAATGCACACACAGTGTTCAGAGACCGGATATATTTGTGACTTTGGGTTCTGCATGGTGGTGGTAGCGTGTGAGCGATGTTGGCTCAGTGAAACTCAGCTTAGCTACATGATGCCTACTTAATCAACGTAATATAAGGTCAACTGTCAGGGCCCTGCAAATTCACCCTATCATGGAACGCCTTTCTAAGAATTGAAGCATAATTAACATTAACGTACAGTGTTATATTAGTTTCAGGTGTCCAACATCGTGATTCAATAATTCTATACATTGACCAGTGCTCACCACCATAAGTACATACAATATTATTGCAATATCATTGACTATATGCCTTTAAAGTGCACTTCACTGTGGAGAGAAACCCAAGCCCCCTTGACCATGTCAGAGGGAGAGAGACACCTTTTCTACTTCTTTCATATGGAAGTTATTGCTGCCTTTTCATGGACAGAAAATTACAGATTGATGGAACTACATTTTCATAGACACTTTGGTGTCAGAGCATTTCAACAAATGTATGCTTTGGGTATCTCTCCTCCCCACTCAGGAGACGATGTCTTAATTATTTTGACTGAAGCCAGACCATGTTGTGTGTTGTAAACATCTGGTTTATCATTCATCCAGCTGAACTGGTTTGTATTTTGTTAGAAGAAAAGGCTCAGGATTAAAGGCATTTAAGTAATTAGGCACATGTCAAGACAATTTGGTGATGGGTAAATATAGTCTCTGTTAAATGCACCGTCTGGGGCCTCTGGTTTAGATTTACGTCCGGCTGGAGCACGGGGATGAAAGCTGAATGCTGGGCGGACTGGGCCCTGTTCTGGGGGAAATCAAAACCAAATGGGTTTTCAAGAGTTCACCACTCCTCTAAGTACCTGTCCCATGGGATAAAAGTTTCCTTTGAGTTTGGCCTGGAGGGAATCGAGCTGCCGTCCCTGTCACCCAGCAGCACTTGTAGATTTAATGAGGCTCTCTTTGGGAGGCTGACCATAAACTGTGCTTTGGTTGATCCTTTGTGTCCAGGAAACCAGAGATGACTTGGAAGCTAAATTTGAGGCCTCAGGTTTTGTGCTCTGAGTGTGTGTTTTCAGGGACAGGCCCTGACGCCTGAGCCTACCCTGCTCTGTTCCTTGACCGTGACCCTCTGGATGCCAAGGGACCGTGTTGCTAGGCCTGGCTGGGTCAGGCTGTGTAGAGCTGTGGTTGGTGCTGGGCAGAGGAGAAGCATGAGCCTTTTTCCTTTAGGGATTATAGTTCTAAGAGCAAGAGGTATGAAGAACCTAGTGACTTAAAGGGCCTGTAGGGATCAGTGAGATGGTCCTCAGTGAGCTGTGCTGTGTTTGAGCCCAGGCCCTGCTTCTCTTTGTGGGGGGAGGAAAAGGACAATATCCTCTGTGCTTTCTCCTTCTTCCTGGCTCCCCTTCTGGGGGCAGTAGGATAGAGGTTGGGTCTGTCTCGCTCTCTCTCCCTGGGTCTAGAGCAGAGAGGAAAGACTAGATGTGATCCTGAAGAAGAAAGCTTTGCCATTATGGCCAGATGGATGGGGCACGATGGAACGAATTAGCCCATTTTTGCTGAAAAAGAAAAGAAAAAATTCAGAATTTCAGTTTTCAAAGCAGAGACGCTTTAAAAACAAAAACCGTTTGATTGTTTTCGTCTTCTTTCAAACTGATTTCCATGCTTGTTTGGGGGTATTGGTTTCTGAAGTCTGTGGGTGACCCAAGAGGCCAAAGCAATTCCCATTCTTGGGTGAAGTTGTGGATGAATAGTTATTTTCAACTTGCCTCCCCCTTCCCGGTTCCTCCTCCTTTTATGTGCTGTTCCCTCCCTCTACAGCAGCTGCTGATTGGGATCACCCATATGATGCCAGATGGAAAAGAGGAGGTACACAACCCTGGAGGACAGATGCACATTCCCTTAGAGCATTTTGGGGCTCTGTTTTTCTGGGTTGGGATAACTCAGGTTTGAGGACCTGAATTGTATTGGCCCCAAGACAAAGAACCACTTGTTGGGCTTCTTCTCTAGGAAACAGACTAATCAACCAGAGTTTAAAGGTTATTCATCAGCAGAGGTTGCCATAGGAAATTGGAGGAGTGAGGAAGATGGGTGCCTGTGATAAATGGGAAGAGATACTGCAGTAAGTTTAGCCATGGGGCTGGTTGCTCTCATCAGCCATTATCTCTTCTGTGTTCCCAGCAGTGAACTAGGTGCCATAAGAGATACAAGTGAGGCGGAGGGGGGAATGTATACCTTGTGAGCCTTCAGAGAACACACATAACAATGGCCAGATGACATCCTACAAGGGAAGTGAGCTGTTTTAGGCACGTGGTACGCAGGGAGCTTTATTTGAGATGGGAGGTAGGGTACACAGCTTTCGACCTCCAGTGATTTGAGATCCTTCTGAGGATTTGGCAGCAGGACCCATGAATTCAGGTTGTCAGCTTATTGCTGTCAGACACTTGGCTACTGTGCTCAGCGCCCAGCAAAGCCGAGAATTCCACACCTGTTTAACTTTCTCCATGCAGTTTGGGAACTGTCTTTAGGGTACACGCTGCTGCTGTGGCTACCATGGGTGTGAGTGCAGGGATTGGGGGGGGTGGGTAGTGCACAGGGTGCGGTCTAGTTTAGAGCTTGCCCCGCCTGTGATGCTTCAGCCTCAATCTGCATTGACAGCCCTTTTGTAGCTTCGAGCCACCCCCACCCCCTCTCCTGACTCAGGACTCCTCCCTTTGATTACTGTAGGGTGGCTTCGCATTGCTGTGGTTATGGCTCTTGAACTGATTAATGATGCTTAAAGTGAAATTGTAGTCTTGTGAGTAAGACAGATCTGCAGCTCGTTCAGCCCCTGGGCACCCTTCCCCCATCCACACTCCCTTTACCTACCCTCTGCTCCCCCCACCCCCCAAAGTTATTTCAGATGGTTTATGTTCATGCTAAGGAGGAAACTTAAAATCAGGAAAGGACCGGCCCCTTGGTGATGCTGCCGCTCTCAGATCACTGGAAGAGTGGTCACTTCTCAGAACGCCCCCTGCAGTCTCCCGAGGGCCTCTGCTTCCACATGGGGCCCATAGCTGGCCTTCCTGGCATCCTGTGCCCTAGAAACGAGGCAAAGAGGGGCAGGGTTTGAGGAAGAGGAGGCTGTTGAGGAGAGAGGATTGTTTGAGAGCCTCTGTGGTCTCTGAGTATGTGGGTGGGGTATCGCTTGGGAAGGGAGGTGGAAAATGTTGTCTAGATTTGTTAACCATCATTGTTGTTTATCCAGAGCCATGCAAATGCAGATTACTTAGCATTAGTACATGATACATGTTTCCCTCTAAAACCAATTTTCTTTCTTCTCATCTCCTGACTGTCTACAGTCTCTCTGGAAAGAATGGTTCAGGGTAGAAAGCGTGTTTGAGACAAGGGAAATCACCGTGTTCCAGAGCTCACCCCTTCTCCTCCCTCTTCATGATTACATGTGCATCCTTGCATGGTAGGGTCCTCGGTACTGGGGGTTGGCGGGATATAATGTCTCCCATATGGGAGCCAGTGACCCAGGACAGACTATCCTGAGTTAGAACATACAGACCATTTTATAGTCTCTGAATAAAACTGTGAATGAAATGAGTACACAACACTGCCTCTGTGCTGGGCAGAAAGTTCTCTGTTGTGACTATACTGGAGTTAACAGGGACAGAGTCATTTACTCATTTAGCATATATTTAGTAGGGTCTGCTATGTGCACGTGGTATGAAATACTGTTGGGATTAAAACATCAATCTCTTGTGTGGTTTTCAAACTTTGTGGCCTCAAGAACCCTTTGCACTTTTATTTTTCTTTAAGATTTTATTTATTTATTTGACATAGACAGACACAGCGAGAGAGGGGACACAAGCAGGGGGAGTGGGAGAGGGAGAAGCAGGCTTCCCGCCGAGCAGGGAGCCCGAGGCGGGGCTCGATCCCAGGACCCCGGGATCACGACCTGAGCCAAAGGCAGACGCTCAATGACTGAGCCACCCAGACACCCCCACTTTGCACTTTTAAAAATTTTTTAGATTTTGTTTAGGTGGGTTATCTCAGTCAATATTTATTGTATTAGAAGTTAACACTAAGAAAATTTTAAAGCACAAGGATACACAAGCACACATTCCATTAACTGTCAGGGGGATGATGCCATCCTGTTCACAAAACCCCACTCTGTACTCATGAGAGAATAGGAGGGAAGAAGCAAATAATGTCCTAGTGCTATATTATAAAATTAGTTTTGACCTTGTGAACCTCCTGAAGGGGTCTTGGGGATGCCCAGGTTTCCCCAGACCACATTTTGAGAACCACTGCCTTGGGGCATGCTAGCACAGGGAGCTAATGGTCTAGGCAGACCAGCCATGGGCAGGGATAAACACTGCTCTGGGAAGGAACAGGGACCAGAGATGAGTTCCAGTGCTGTGCCGTGGGATGCTCTGACATATAACCTTATTGATCCTAATGATAATAACCTGTAGAGTCATTCCTGTACTGTCACTGAACACAGGTAGTGTCACCTGATGGCCGTGGTGGTGGCAGTGACAGAGAGTCTGCAGTGTTCTGGGGGGGATGAGGACGGGGGGCATGTGAGGTTTGAGAGAGCCCATTTGATCCTGGAACATAACTTTGTATGTGGGAAGCACAAATATTCTCGTGCTAAGAACTAAAGCTCCACAGAAACTTCTAGATTGGGGGTGACGGAGGAGCACGCAGCGAACCTCAGCTGGGAGGTGGTGGGGGGTAACGTTTCCTGACAGACAGAGGTTAAGTCGAGAAACCCCTGGGCTACAGTTACCTTTTCCATCTCCCCTTCTTCCACAGGCATTAACTCTCTGATAGCAAACAATATCTACGAGGCTGCCTACCCTCTTCATGACGTGAGTATCGTTTCCGCTGCGCGCTCCGCGCGGTCTTCAAATGGTTGCGCACCACAGGTGACACAGCAGAATGCACGCGGGCGGGGCAGGAGGGGGTCATGCCGCTCGCTCACATGCCTGGGCTGACCGTGGCCCCCTCAGGGCCGACGGGAATCTCCTCAGAGACAACTGTCTCTCCGGGCATTGCCCCCATGGCCAGCTGGTTTGGGTGCGAGCATTCCCCATGCTCCCCGCGGCGGTTTTGGGAGGTGGTGTGAGAAGGCAGATGGGGCACATGCGAGTGTTTGAAGGGAGCAGGCGGTGGTGAAGGTGGGTGGGCGGCGGTGGAAGGAGGCTCGAAGACCCAGGTGTGGTCAGACCCCGAAACGACCTTTTGTGATGGTGATCTTTTGTACGTGATCGTTTTGTGTGGGTGTGAAATCCCTCATCCTTAATAGGCAAGTACATAGTATCAGGTCTCTTTCTTAAAATAGATTTGAACAGATTTGAAGCAAATCTCTCAGAATTCCTTATACTCTTGTTTGGTTAAGCAGAGAAAACAAGACAGACTGTAAGTAAAGCTTTCCCTGATGGGGGGTCGTGTTAGAAACAGGGCAGTGACATTCTTCAAGATGCTTCATGAAGAACTTAACTGGCCCATGAATGAAATGCCCTCTCTCGGTGGCATTGCTCCCTGGCTGGTCACTTCCTTCGCGTGTGTCACACGGTTATGCCAAATGAGGCTGCGGAGCGGGGGGCTCCCTGAGGGCCGGAAGGAATTTCCAGATGACCGTCTCTGCCCACCGATAGCTTTGCTGTGGGCCTACATGATGTTAGGTGCTGCCACTTGTGGACAGTGGACGGGTGGCAGGGGGAGTGTGCTGTGGCCCAGGGTGACTCCAGACGGTATGCTGGGCACGCGCTCCACCATTGCCTTTGCTCTGAGGAGGCGCAGGCCGATCGCGGACGCATCGGAGGGGAGCCTCTTTGTGTGCGAAGCTGTCCACAGGAAACACTGCAAGTGTTGCCGCCTCACAACACGGAATATTGGCTCCTTACCAGGGCGTGCTTTTGACTTTCCTCAAAAGGGGAATGAGAGAAAGGGAGGACGCCAGAGAATAGAAAAGAAACTCCTTTCTCTGGTTTTGATAATTCCCTTGGCTTTAGGCAGAGCACTCCTTTCTCTCTTACAGGGTGAATACGACAGCGCAGGGGATGACACGAATGACAGAAAGGTAAGCCGGCCCTGGGCCGCACGCAGCGCTGGGGCGCGGGGAACTGTGGGTGGGTGTGGAACTAGCCCCGCATGTCCTGAAAGTTCTGTTTACCCGCTTAAGTATTTTTCAGCAGTTCTTCCACAGCTCCCTGCCCTCCAGGGGTTGGAACTGTGGGGGCCATTTCTGGTCATCGACATGACAGCATGTGTCGGGGGGTGCTACGGGCATTTAGCGCCTGGAGGGCCAGCAGTACTCACCATCCTGAGGTCCATCCCGCAGTCCCACCCCCGATGACCGGGGGGCCTCAACTGAGAAACACTGAGAGTCCAAATTCCGTAATTTCTAGGTGGGGAGACTGAGACACAGAAAGAGTGAGCACCTTGCCCACGGTGACACTGCCACAGTGAACAGAGTGGAGGCTTGGAACACCTCTGACTCCCAGAGCCAGTGTCCCTGATAAAAATGTATTATTATCCATGCCATGGTGGCTTTTTGCAGGGGTGGGGGTCATCTTTAACTTATTCTTCTTACCCTTGAGGCAGACAAGTGGGGGTTGGCCATTCCCAAATTAGAGCTGAGAAATCTGAGGGAGAGGGAGGCTCAGTTGTGCTGTGTGCTTCAGGCAGCTGGGAATCAGAGGTTACAGTTAGGGGAGGGAAAACGTCCCTTTGGAAGGACCCCTCCTGTGCCAATCGCAGCACCTGCCCGTGCCGCGCTCTCCCGGCCCTTCACCCAGATCCCAGTTCTTCTGCATGGGTGCACCACCTTTCCCTGCCATGACATGGCACTCTAAGGATCACCCGCCTCTTTAGTGGGGACTGCCCCATCTGGCTGTCAACCCCTCATGCCATCCTCCCACCCAGCTTCCCCCAGCCATCAGCAACTCTGGCGAGCAGAGGAGGGAGGGCAGGGGCGGGAGGGCTGAGGAATTGAAGCCCACGGAGTCCCCCCCCCCCCCCGGCCCTAGCTCTGTTGTCTGGAAAATTATTCATCCCCCAAGTTGCCTTTTGAGAAGCCTTCTTTTCATCCTGCCTATTAGTCCCTGTTATGAAGTGTTAAGTATTAAAAACATAAAAGGTCTTTTACTGCTGTGATTGCTTACACATGTCCCCTCTCTGCCTGCCCAGGGAATCTGCTGCAGTATTGCGATGTCTTAACCTCATCTGTTTTCTATCTGATGCTAATAGTCTCGGTGTTTAATTTCCTGAAAAGTCCCGGATCAGAGTTAAAGGAAAAGGAGGAAGCATTTCTCCTCCCATCTCACCTGGCTCACCCCAACTGTTTTCTGTCCTCCCACTCTCTCATTTCATGTTCCTCCCCTTTAAAGAGTGATCGCCACCACTGCCCACCTAAGAATCCTCCTGCTGAGTGGGTGGTGACCCAGCCCGGCAAGGTAGAGCACTTTACAGGAACGTTCCAGAGACCAGGAACACACAGTACCTCCTGGGAGAAATCAACCAGACCTCTGTCATCTGCACGGAGGCAGAGGGAAGCAAACTGGAGACCATCTGAAATATATATTTGTCTTCGGAATGATGTTGTGTTATTATTAACAACACAATCTTGTAACAAAAATTTTTCCTTTCAGGAAATGTTTTGAGTAGGCCAATAGAATTATTCCCACTGCACAGCAGAACTGGCAGAATGGGTAGAAGCTGGGAGGTAGGGAGAGACCAGCTCGGATGGAGCTGCACCTTGGTGGATGTTTCCCAAAGTTGATGTCAAAAGGCAGACAGCTATCTTTGAAAGACAGGAGGCCCCTTTCTTGTGGCTTTGCCTTGAGTTTGCTGGCCAGTCCTTATTTTCCTCTGCCAGGGTCATGGTTAGGGAACTAGGCTTTGCTGGGATGGGGGTAAGATAATCCATGAGAGAGGAAAAGGTTTTTTTTTTTTTTTTTTCCCTGTCCATTTGGGTTGGAAAACTGATTCCCAACAAGGTGAGGAGATGGTTCCAATCGCTGTAAATGATTATCAAGTCAGGACGAAAACCCTGGTGTCCAAAGGCCAGCCAGCCCTGGATAGTCAGGTACTCAGCGTCTTGTGTATGGCAAGGGGAATTCTCAGCACCGTGCTGGCTTTGTTCCTGCAGTTTCAGTGGTATATGGGTGGGGCCTAAAAGGATCCTCAAGAAGAAAGAGTCCAAACCTCTGAATACATGCAGCATATTGATTCGTTTTAATTGCATTATAATAGTCTAGTGTTCTTGGAGAGGGCTGCAAGAAGGATTTTGGTTGGGTGCCAGGGAGAATCCTTGCATCTGTTGCTGGAGGGCGTGGAGAAGGGTTGGGAGCTGCAGTGGGATCCCCCCCTCTGGGGGCCTGTAGAGGTGACTTGCAAGGGCATCCCAAGCTGCCCATCCTGCCCGTACCTGGGTGTCCTCCTTTACTCTTCCCTGCAATTTGTGCCTGTTCCCCTGATCTCCCTGAGGCCCAGGCTCCTCACGGGCAGATCCCAGGAAAGCCCTGAGGCCCCTGAGAACACTCTTCTTTCCTTCCAGCTTGCCTAGTGCAGTTGGGCAGCCTCAGTGACTCAGCTCTAGCTAGGGGCTGGAAGTCTCTCTCTCCCCATTCCTGGATAGTAATTAACAAGATGCACCCTGCCTCTGGAGAACAGGGCTTTCCCACCTTTCTAGAAAGCAGGGCAGCACGAAGAGGGAGCAATGCGGGTGTGGATGGGTTTTTTCATTGCTGCCAGTGGCCACTTAATTCCACGTTAGCCAGACCTGCCTGGTTTTCTCAAGCTTCCCAGGAAAGTGACCATAAGCATCTTCGGAGGGCTGCCCAAGCCCCGCCAGCTCCCTGCAGCTTCCTCACCCACGGACAGGGGAGCCTAAGGCACATCATTGGACTGCGATTCTCTTTAGCAGTTTTTAAACCCTGGGTCTTGGATTTTGCAGCTTTTGCAGATGATTGTCTTCTCTAGTGGACGGTTAGAAAGTGTCCCCACGAAAAGGTGTGTGAAGAGAGTCACTTCTGTTTTTCTGACCAGAAAGGTACTTTGGTCCTGGGTTTCACTTGAGGATTGATTTTCTCCTCCCACACTCATTTTGCTAGTAGAGGAGGCCTAGAGAGTTGAAGTGACTTGCCAACAGTTCAAACAGGTCATTGCAGGATCTGGGAGTAGGAGTCCCTTCTCTCCCATTCAGTTTGCCCTGTCCCGTCACCAGCTTTCAGTTGGCTGCATTGCCATCTTTCTTCCTGTTAGGTCTCGCTCTCTGAGGAGCCTGAGGCCTTCGAGAGAGCCGGGAGTCTCAAACATCTTGCCATTCTCTGGCATTGCAAATGGTTTTAACAGTTGGGTTCTTTTATGGTTTCATGAAATACTTAAATCCACTGACCCACTGTCAAATGTGACCCCCAGGGAGCCGACTGGCTGCTTGAATGTCCTGATCCATCAGGCAGGGTCGTCCCTGTGGATCGTGGCTTCCTGCCGTAGAGGTTTGGGGTCAGGCTGACATGTCTGGAATTATATCCAGGGCCTCTGATATAAGGCACTGTCCACTGAGAGGGAGCTTCAGACCTTCCCTAATCTATTCACAGGCTTGGCCAGTCATGAAGAGGACATTGGTGTAGCTCTGAGGGAGAAGGTGGATTTGCTAAAAGCTGCATTGGAAGGATCTAGATACTGCCCATTTAAAGAGATTGTTACAGGATACTGTGGATGTCTTCTTGCACTTTACTCCACCATACTAATCCCCATGGGGCAGAGACTCCAGAGCATGCCTCCTTCCACCCTGACTGCTAGTCTGTTCTGGGACCCTGCAGCAATGACCCACTTGTCTCTGAGTATGTGTGAGTGAATATTTGTAGAGATGGGGAAGGGTCTACAGTGCTCCCCACCCTTGCGGGGAGGCATGAGCCGGCCTGGGTGGAACCACGTGGGCATCCGGCCCTAACTGCCGTGTTGCTCCCAGGTTTGGTGCTCCCTTGCAGGGGCATCCTGGCTGCACTGAGCTCACACAGCTCTCTTGGCTCATCCTCATCCGTATCCACAAACTGAATCTAGCTTTGTGCTCAGAGGGCACTACCCCGAGGAAGGGACCTCCAGAGGTTTCTTACGGCACTTTCAGGATCCCAGCAGGGGTGAGGCTGGTGAGCGTGGCTCTCAGTTTGGGGCGGAGCCAACTGTGCCATCCTGGTTCTTGGAGCACATTTAGTTTTTCCCTGCAGGGCCGTGGCAGATGGCTGTTCTTAGCCTCGGGTTTTGGCTTGACACGTGACTCGGAGAGGCATCCGCCCTGGGGGTCAGAGCCCGGGAGGCAGGCGGTGCCGACCCACAGCCCTTAGGGGAGTCCTTGCCCCGTACCTCCTGATGCATGCTGGCCTCCCTTAGCGCCACAAATGATGTCACTGTGACAGCCAGGGGCTGGTGAGTGCAGGGATGGCACTAGCGGAGGGAATAAAGACCCAGGGCAGTAGAAGCACCTGAGGTGAAGGGGAGGAGGAGATCTAATGAGAACAGTAAGATTTGGTTAGGGGCCACCTGCCTGGAAGGGGCGGCATCTGAACTCACGGACTCGCAGCCTCCTCTGCCAGTCAGGCTCGGAGTAACCCCTTTGTCTGTGCCTGGGTTTCCTGCTTTGCAGGTGGTGCTAACGGTGGTGGCAGTTTGCTCTGTCAGGGTCCGTGCGGTTTCGGGTTCTGTTTCGCCGTTGTTGGGAGAGACTATGACCATAAAAGTCTAAACCCGTTAAGGTGGAATGCCAGTTCTCATGTCAGTTTATGAAAAAACCGTGTCTTTAAAGGGTCTTTAGGTGAAAAGGGTGGCCTCCTGCTGTTCAACTGGATATCCAAAATACCTAGTTAGGGCAGATTCTCCTGGACAGAATTCCTCGTGAATTCTGTGTGATGTGTAAGGAGAATAGAGAACATAACAAGATAGCCAGTGTCTGGCAAACTTGTCAAGTCTAGACATATGATTTGACTACATGCTAATATCTCTTCAGCGTGGATATCTAGAGGATGTCTAATTACTTCATTTACTTGCAGATAATCTGTGAAGCTGGCCGGCCAAGTGTTTGAAACTGAAACGCGGTTTGCCCCAGGAGTGACAACACCTAGGTTTTGTCCACATGCTATCGCTCTGCTAAAATTGCTGTTCAGACATCACAAAATGGCACGCCTTGATGTGGGTGCATCATTTCCTCCCTCAGTGTTCCACTAAGGTGTTGCCCCCACACTGCCACGGAAACCACTCTTGTCAAGGTCACGAGTGACCTTAAAGTCACTGAATCTGGAGGTCACTTCTCCATTCTCACCTGACCTGACCCATGAGCAGTGTTTGCCACAGCTGGGCAGTTTCTTCTTTTTGAAACCAATTGTCCCTGAGCTTCGGGGACACCACACATTTCTAGCCCTCTCCATCGCTCGCTGCTCTTCTACCTCCTTTGCTGCTCATCATCTCCTTGGTCTCTGAAGGTCACCGCACCAGGGCCCCACTGGCACACCTCTTCTTTACCTACTTCCTCTCCCTCGGTGGTTGCATCCAGAGCTTAATGACCTTATAAATCGTCTCCTGTTAGACACCTCCCAAATTCACATCTTCTTTGTAAATTTAGGAGGTGGACGCTCCTTTGAAATCCGGACGCCAGTAGCCCCACGGGGATGCCTCCAGGGCACCTCAGATTAGCGCATCCCAAAGTGAACTCCTGGTTCTGTCCTTGCCCACCTGCTCTTCCACGGCACATAGAGTCACCATTTAGTGAGCGCCTCAGGACAGGTTCTCCATCCCACCCCACATCCAATCCAACACCAAATCCTACGCGACCTTTAAAACATAAGTGGAACCACCCACTTCTCCTTACTCCCCCCACCGCCTCCGTGGTGAAGGCCGCCTCCATCTGCCCTGGACCGCTACAGAGACCCCTGCTCCTGTGCTAGCCCTCCGCCTCTTCCCCACACGGGGGCTGGCGTGAGCAATCTGCAGTCCATCCGGATCATCTCCCCCTGGCTTCCTTCAGAGTGCAAAGATTTTAGCGTGGCCTGCAAGCCTCCAAGTGATCTGCCACCTCAGTACCTTCTGATGTTATCTCCGATTATTCACCTCATGCTCATGCTGCCCCAGCCACACGGCTTCCCTGTTTTCCCCAGGACATACCACATGCACTTTCCTCAGGGCATTTGCACAGGAAGAGTGTTCTTTTGCTGGGTGCACTCCCTCCCTTCCTTCAGGTCTCAGCGCGGATGTCACCTCAGAGAGGCCTTCCATTGCCATCTGTCTGAAATAGCACCCTCCCCCACTCCCCTGTCCTTCGTGTTCTACTGCCTTGCCTTGATTTAGCTTTCCACATGACATTTATAAATCTTGGATGTTGACGTGTTTCTGTCTCCACACATCAGGGCGTAAGCTCTATGGCAGCAATGACTTTGGTTTACAGCTGTGTCCAGCATCTGACACATAGTAGATGCTCAGTAAACACTTGTTTAATGAGTGAATGAAGGGACACCAGGCTCATTTTGCTGGACTAAGCAAAGCAAGGGAGTGAAGAAGGTGGGATTATGATTGCCAGGTGCAGTAGGCACTGGCCTGGAGTGTGATGAAGGTCATCACCTTTATTACGTGGGGAAGGGAAGTCAGCCTCTATAGCCTCCCATCTTTGGAAACCTTCCTTGTGGATGTCTTGTACGAATTTTCCTAGAAGCTGGGCTTTGGGGATTCCGTTCTGACTTACTAGGGTAGTTGTGGGGGATACAATTCTGACTTGCTAAGGTGAACAAAACAAAAGGTGAATGGTTGCCCCCTCCACCCCTAATCTGTTTCCCCTCTTCTTTTTTAGCTGCTGTATCAAGAATGGGCACGCTATGGAGTGTTTTATAAGTTTCAACCTATCGACCTCATCAGGTAAGACATGAGCGGCACTCTTGGGAGGGCCCTAGAGCTGCAGATTCTGAAAGATACCCGTCAACCCTCTTAACCCCTGGCTGTCTGTTGGCCAAGCAGAGGGACCTGCTTTTCTGAGCTATGATTGTCCTGCTCTATTCTGATGCATGGGGAAGCAGCTCAGGGACAGGGAGGGGGATGGGGTCTGTGTGGGGCAGCAGATAATGTAATGGATACACCATGACTTCCGTCTTGAGGTCTTCAGCACTATGGTCTCTCTTTCCCTGCCTGCTCTACTGTGTGGTGTGTGTGTGTGTGTGTGTGTGTGTGTGTGTGTGTGAATGCAGTTATCACTCATCTATTGTCCCTTCAGATTTGTCCTGGAGAAGGATGGGGTAAAGCAGATCCTTAGGTTCTGCCAAAGTAGCCACTGTGTTGACCAAGAGAAGGGAAGACCTGGCAAATCGCATGAGGAATAAGCTGGCTGGTCTGAGAGGGCATGTCAACTTTTTATGGCAGGAAGGGAGAAGAGACAGGGTCTTGGAATCTCTCCCTTCAGTGGTGCCCCTCAAATGATGTCCTGGTACCTTGGGAGTTTCCCTAGCTTCTACCGAACACTGGTGAAAGTCCTTTGAGAGAACTTACTAGAATGCTGTAGGTCTGACTAGCCTAAAGTGGGTTGAGGGCTCTAGCAGCTCAGTGGGTTCGTTGAGCCCAGCTTTTTACCCAGCTGGAATGTTGGGAGGCGACACTGTGAGGTGGGAAAGCACTGGGCTGAGAGTGGAGACGGGGCCCACCTCTATGGGCTGTTGCTTCTTCGGGCAAGCCACGTTCTCTCTGTGGTCTTCAGGATCCTAGTTATCATAAATTGGGAAAAGAAAATGGGAAGCTGAACTGAGGGATCTGGGAGGAAATTTGGTAGCACATACTCGTTTGGGGAAGATGGGGACTTTGGGCCCCATGACTGACATAATGGCCTCACTGCCACACAGTCACTTGTGGCTCTTCGAATGAGCTAATTAGTCAGCCGGTAAACACAGAGAGTGTCCCTGGCTAATTGCCCGGGGCTGGGACTGTGAGAGGGGCAGCTGCCAGAAGGATTGTATCCAGGGGGAGGAACTCCAGCTTCTTCTTGGAAGAAGAGAGCAGCCTGGGGGCTGCGATTTGGGTAGGTTCGCCACCCACACAGAGATATGAGGGCCCTCCCAGGGAACTGGGAGCTTGGTTGGACATCTCTTGACAGCAGGTGTTTGTTCCAGCTGAAGACCATTAACTGTAGTGCTGGGGTCGTGGAGCAGGGCCACGGGGTGCCTGTGGCTGAGGCTTTCTCACCCCGCGCCTCCCATTCCCAGGCTGCCTTGTATGGAGCATGGGCCACCTAGACTGTTCTCTGGGCCACACCAAGGCTGTTTCCTCCATGCTTGGTGGGCTTTGATCTTTCTCTCTGCATCCCAAGTGGCCTCCCACTCTGTCGCCTGTTTTCTCCAACTACTCGTTCATTTTTATTAAAAATATTAAAAAATAAGAATTCTCCCTACCAGAGAGCTTTGTCTTTTCCCCAGAGGCTTTAGGTGACTGGCCACCAGCTAAGTGGGAAATGGCTCCATTGTGCACTCAGTTTTGGCCACCAAAGCAGCCTCACCTGCAGGGGAAGAATTGCCTTTGGAGCAGAGCCCCGCTCTGGGGCCCGGTGGTTCCTGAGGACACAGAGCTCAAATCTGTCTAGACGGGGCATGGTGTGCTGCAGAGTTGGAGGCTGTCCACTGCTCCTCACACATCAGATGGCTCAGGGAGCTCCCACAGCCCCTGGGCGAGGCCAGCGGCTTGGCTGGTTTGGCTGGGAGGGAGGAAGGCTGGAGCCTCAGGCCTCTCTTGGAGGCTGGCTGGAGGGGAAGGGAAGGGGACACTGGGTAGTGTGTATGTGGGGGCCCTGGGGGGCTGTTGTCTACCCAGTGGTATAAGAAACTCTCTTGACCTCAAGGAGCTGCTGGAAGGAGAAAGTGACAGTAGTGGGAAGAGAGGGAAGGGCCAGAGAATGAGGGGCAAGCAGAGTAATAGGTGGGTAAGCAGAGACAGGTAAGCAAGAGCAGGTTGCTGGAGGGTTCATGAAGAGAAAAGAGGGTGCAGGGTGTGGGGAATGGCTACCCACACTCAGCAGGTGCCACCTGAAACTCACGTTACATTGCCCTCCAAATGGCCGAGCTCACTCTGATTCTGTCAAAGCCACCTCTTTCCTCCTCTTTGTCGGCTGCCCTTTTTCTCACTTCCCACTGTCCCCTCTGGCACCAGGTCCTGTGGGTGCTTTTCAGTGCCCTTTCTCTCCAGCTGCTTCTCCATCTTTCCTGCCACCACCTGTCGGGACCCACCTGGCCTGCAGAGCCCCCCCTCCCCCCACCTGTGGCTGCCTGCCCTGAGCCGTCACTGGCCCCCACACTATCAGTGCTGTTCCATTGCTACTTGCTAATGTGAGGTGTACCCTCTTTGTGCCTCGCGTAGAAATTTTACCCATATGTCGGTACTGAAAAAGATTGGCAGAAGCAGGGGAATCTTATATAAGTTAGGAATGATAATTTGTACAAAGCTTACAAGAGGTATTCCTACCTATTTCCTTGGACACTCAGCTCCTTATTTTCAGCATGGAGCTTCTGGTCCTCCTGTGGATCCCCAGTGCTCCTCCCTTATGCCAGCCATTTGGAACATTCTAAAGCATTGAGCAGTTGAGAACTCAGTGGGGGTAGAACTGTTTGCATTTTGAAAGCCCCAAGACTGTCTTTCCCCTTCCATAGGCCTTCAAGCCTAGACTGGCAGTTTGGGGTTTGAGGCTCCTTTCTCAGGTGTTGAAAGTGGACAGAGGGGAGGCAAGATACCCTTCCCTGCACCCCTCACCCCTGTCTCCTGCTGCTGCACCTTCATTCATGCCCAGCAGGCTGCACTGTGAGACTGCTGATGGGTGTCTCCCAGCCCAACAGGGCTCTCCAACCCTGGATGATAGCTTTGCTCTAGAAAGCTCGGGTGGGGCCTGTAGGCCTGAGCTGACTGTAAGTGTGTGTGTGTGTGTGTGTGTGTGTGTGTGTGTGTGTGTGTGTGTGTGTGTGTATGAGCGTTGCCTGGAAAGTTCCCCAGGGATGCATCCAGCAGGGACGCCACTCACAGTAGCTCTCTCTGGGAACTTGATGCCAGCAGTGCTTGTGCCCTGGCAGAAACACAGCTTGTGACTAAGACAATGGCTGAAATGATGCCTTTGCTGGAAGGAAATGACTCTTCTGGTCCCTTAGGAGCCATAAGAGGGTCCTCGCAGCCAGAAAAGTAGATTTTTGTCTGCACTGCTCTGGGTTAACTCCCCAACATCCCAGGAGGGAAACAGCCTTTATTGTCTGGGGAGCCTGGGGGCCTTTTGGATTTGTACAGGTGTGATCCACTATTAGTCAGGGCCGTGACTTGTCTTTTCACTAAAATTAATGTCTGCTCACAGGCTGATTTTCTTAGCTGGAAGGTTTTGCTATGGATGAGACAAAGCAATAAGCTTTAAGCTGAGTCTGACTGAGCTCCTAACTATATTGAAACTGATCTACAAAAATTTTATTTTCAGCCCTGGCCACTGCCTGCGTAGGATGGTGTGAGGAAAAGAGGGGTCCAGAAGTCTCCTAAGCTTAGCACGATGGCAGCCCATTGGCTCTGGGGAATTCACCAAGGGGATGATGCACAGGCAGCCTAGCATTCGCTGTACGGAATCAGGGTTACGGTCTGGAGAGGAGTGATTGATTGGCTCTCCCTCATTCCCACCCCTCTCAGGAATGCCCACTTTGCGAGTGAGGCTCCCTAAAAATCAGGCCCTGGACACGAAATCCATCCATGTGGCAGCTCCGGGATTCTCTTAGCAATGTCCTGGCTTGAAACCTTCAGATACGAACACTTCCACAGTGACTCGAGAGTGATTTCTACGGGGTCATACCACCTCAGGAGCCTTTGGGCCTCATCTGTGGTGAGACACGCAGCCCTGTGCCCTGACTTGCTACGTACACCTCTCTGTCATCATAGAATCCCAGCTCTCTCCAGCCCCGCCTGTGGGGAGTCTGACTGAAGTCCTGGCATCATGGGAGTTGCCTTTCCCTCCTCCTATGCAAGGCAGAGGTCCTTGTCCTTGCCAGGGTTCTCCAGGACAGCCACTAGAAGGCTGTGTGATTTGATTCATCCCTCTTGGTCTCTGGGCCCCACTTCTACCCTCCTGAAATGTGACCCATCCAAATCCCTCCAGAAGGAAGACAGAGGAAGCCACATTCTTTCTTAGGAGGCTTCTCGGCAGGCCAGGCTCAGGAAGGACTGGCCGCAGCTGGTTTGGGGGAGGGAATGGAGAGGAAAAAATGTTGATCAACCCATGATTAATTATTTCCTGAGCCCTGCTGCCTCCTCCTTGATCCTTCTCTGGGATTTATAAAGGCAGTTCAATCCAGCGCAGTAAGCATTTGCTGATGCTTACAGGGAGCAGTCTCTGTGCTAGGCAGCGTGGGGAGGTACAGTGATGAATAAGGGGGAGTTTGTGCCCCGAAGATCTAGCAGTTATATAGGGAGGTAGGCATGTGCAAGGCAGGATGATGTGGGGGCTTATAAGGATTAGAACATAAGTACAAACATAATACTGCAGAACAACAGATGAAGAGTAATTGCTATTAGCAGAATAAGGGAAGGCTTCCTGGAAGAGGTGGCGCTTGAATTAGAAATGTTCCTTTCTGAAGGGCTGAGGTTAAAGGACCTAAATGTGTCTTCATGGCCAGTCTGGGCTGCCCTGTGTATGGATTTATTTTTAGCCGGATATTGATGGCCAGAAATCCCACTGACCCAAATCTAGATCCTTCACGACTGTTGATTGCAAGTGGTTACGTCAAAAAGTTGACTTGGAAGCCTCACCTGTGTAGATTCCATGCCAATCTGGCCCATGCCCCTCGTTCTGCCCTGTGAGTTAGTAGAGAATCCAGGGTTGGAAGGAGGCAAGGCTAGATCCAAGGGGGGGGGAGACCAAGGAGAGTTGAAGTGTGGGGCTAGCACCTTGGTCTTTGCATGGGTCCCAACATTTGAAGTACTGGATTTAGCTGGGAAACATTTTGCAGGCTGGAAAGAAATAGTACCTTGTGGGCCTGAAGAATGTTTTTCTTTTCCTTTGGGGGTGAGGGGGTCACGGTAGACACAGAACAGCAGTCCCGTAGCCGGTTGTGGCAGGGCCGAAACAAGGATGGTAACGTTCTGTGCTGTTGTGTTCTGGCCCATTTTACAGATCAGGAAATAAGTCAGGCTGTTTATTAAATCTAGCTGTGATAAGGCTCTTGTTTCCCCAACCGAGTGCCACTGACCTTCAGCACGCACCCTCCCAGAGGGAAAGCCCGTGGCCTATGGCCTACAAGGAGTTGGGACAAAGTGCTCTCCACTCCCGGTCCAAGGCTGTGCCCAGAGGCTGGCTTGGTCGTATGAGGGTGGCCTCTCAAATCTCAGAACAGCCTTCCATGGATGGTGGCTCCCGTTTCGGATCAAACTCTTCATCTTTCGGCTGTAGTATCAGCCATATGGTACAGACGATGGATCCCCAGCACCAGGAGGCTATACACACACATGTTCCCCATGGCCGCCCAGATTTCCATGGGCAGAACTGGGGAAGGAGCAGGCTGTTTGGCTCACAGCTCATTGCCTCCTTGACTCTCTTATGTCCAACTTCCCAGGGAGGAAGAGAGGCTGCTATTATTCTAAAAATATATGGCAAGCTATATATTCCATGTCCCTTTCGCCCTCGTGAGCAATAAACTCTCAGTTACCTGGAACCGCTGCGATCGAACCATAGTGGCCCAGAGATGGAACGTGCTTCTGGGTCGGCTGCCTCAGGGCCTGGGCCTGGAATGAAGGGATGGAGACTTTCTCTCACAGCATCATGTTCGTCTAGCAAATGCCTATCTTCTGCTTCATTTTTCTCGTAGTAGAGAGCGCCTTGCCTCAGGGGAAGCTTGTTTCTCTGCTGGATGTTTCTAGCCATGAGGTCAGGGAGCCAGAGCAGGAACTTTACCTATTTCCTGCCTTTTGATTCCAGGTCAGCTCCCTGAAGCTCAGTCCTTTAAATAATGGAAAAAAGTTCTTGTGTCCCTAACAGTTCTCCTATACCTGAGCTTTTTTTTTTTTTCTTCTTCTACATAATCCACTCCCGGGCCTTTCTGCTTGTCGTCATGTGACACAGCGCTCTTCATCCTCATGATGCTTCTCTTCAGGACTCACTGGCCTGGGGAGCTCAGAGCGGGGTCCCTCTGCACACCTCATCTGGGGTTGTTGAACCAACACGTTTTGCATTGACCATATGTCAGACACGGGTACTGGGAATATGGAAATTAATTAAGCATGGCCCCATTCTGAAGGAGCTTAAGTTCAGAGTCAAATCTCTAAGGCTGTAGATGACCACGAGGCTTTTCTGGGAAATGAAGGGACAAACTGATGGAGAAACTTACAAAAAGTAACTGTGAGGCTATAAAAAACAGCATATGGAAAAGATCATGAGGGGAAATTGACCCCCAAACTAGTCATCTATGGTGATGGGATCAGGGGAATCGGCTATGCCT
Source organism: Callorhinus ursinus (assembly GCF_003265705.2). Lineage (NCBI taxonomy): Eukaryota > Metazoa > Chordata > Mammalia > Carnivora > Otariidae > Callorhinus > Callorhinus ursinus. The sequence goes on along the minus strand of NW_027397156.1, from coordinate 1,195,360 downwards.
CAGGCAAAGATTATTAGGGGTGACCGTAACTGTTTCTAGAAACCTCCATGTGATATGTTACGGCACCCAAAGACCCTGGAAATTGCCAGGAAACATTTTAGGATCACATCACTTACGAATCATGGCAGAGCCTCACATGTGTCTAACTCAGGTTATCATGCCTAAAGAAAAAACTCCCAGCCAGGCTGGAAATATTTTGGGGAAGGAAAAGTAATGTGATCAAAGATTTGGAGAGGATGATCTGAAGACAGACTTAAACAAATAAGAGCCCCCTATCCAGGAAGAAAATGGAGAAGGAGTAAGGTTGCCACTTATGAAATTAGAGGATGGATAGAGAGTGCACATGTTTAAGTCCTGAGGCACAGGCTTAGGGACGTTCCTGTAGGCTAGGAGCAGTGGATTAAGAATGAAAAGAACTCAGTTTTAGCTCCAGCTTTGTTTCCAGTTGATGTAATGTCTGGACAAGCTGTTCTCTTCTGAACCTCAGTTTCCTTGGCTATGAAAGAGGGACTATAACACCTGTCCCACGTGGCCCACGATATTATTTTGTGGACTGTGATAAAGTATTGCACAAATACTGTGGTTATGGACATAGGTTTGGTTAAGTAAAGGTATTATTTATCTGTTCCCTAGAAGAAAACAGTAATATTCTCTAAGCCAGCAGGATTCAATAGAGTTCTTCAGCTCACGAGTTTTGACAAATACTGTATAATCATAAGACTATTTTTTTATTGGAAATCAGTGCATCATAACTGTGCACTTTGTGTGTGTGAACTCTGTGTCTCCCAGTGACCTTGCTAAGTGGGTATTCCTTTTTTTTTTTTTTGAACTCGCAATTTTTTTTATTATGTTAATCACCATACATTACATCATTAGTTTTTGATGTAGTGTTCCATGATTCATTGTTTGTGCATAACACCGAGTGCTCCACGCAGAATGTGCCCTCTTTAATACCCATCACCAGGCTAACCCATCCCCCCACCCTCCTCCCCTCTAGAACCCTCAGTTTGTTTTTCAGAGTCCATCGTCTCTCATGGTTTGTCTCCCCCTCCGACTTACTCCCCTTCATTCTTCCCCTCCTGCTATCTTCTTCTTTTTCTTTTTTCTTAACATATGTTGCATTATTTGTTTCAGAAGTACAGATCTGTGATTCAACAGTCTTGCACAATTCACAGCGCTCACCATAGCACATACCCTGCCCAATGTCTATCACCCAGCCACCCCATCCCTCCCACCCCCCACCACTCCAGCAACCCTCAGTTTGTTTCCTGAGATTAAGAATTCCTCATATCAGTGAGGTCATATGATACATGTCTTTCTCTGATGGACTTATTTCACTCAGCATAACCCCCTCCAGTTCCATCCACGTCGTTGCAAATGGCAAGATCTCATTCCTTTTGATGGCTGCATAATATTCCATTGTGTATATATACCACCTCTTCTTTATCCATTCATCTGTCGATGGACATCTTGGCTCTTTCCACAGTTTGGCTATTGTGGACATTGCTGCTATAAACATTGGGGTGCACGTACCCCCTCGGATCCCTACATTTGTATCTTTGTGGTAAATACCCAGTAATGCAATGGCTGGATCGTATGGTAGCTCTATTTTCAACTGTTTGAGGAACCTCCATACTGTTTTCCAGAGGGGTTGCACCAGCTTGCATTCCCACCAACAGTGTAGGAGGGTTCCCCTTTCTCCACATCCCCGCCAACATCTGTCGTTCCCTGACTTGTTAATTTTAGCCATTCTGACGGGTGTGAGGTGGTATCTCATTGAGGTTTTGATTTGGATTTCCCTGATGCCGAGCGATGTTGAGCACTTTTTCATGTGTCTGTTGGCCATTTGGATGTCTTCTTTGGAAAAATGTCTGTTCATGTCTGCTGCCCATTTCATGATTGGATTATTTGTTCTTTGGGGTGTTGAGTTTGATAAGTTCTTTATAGATTTTGGATACTAGCCCTTTATCTGATATGTCATTTGCCAATATTTTCTCCCATTCTGTCGGTTGTCTTTTGGTTTTGTGGACTGTTTCTTTTGCTGTGCAAAAGCTTTTTATCTTGATGAAATCCCAACAGTTCATTTTTGCCCTTGCTTCCCTTGCCTTTGGCGATGTTTCTAGGAAGAAGTTGCTGCGGCTGAGGTCGAAGAGGTTGCTGCCTGTGTTCTCCTTTAGGATTTTGATGGACTCCTGTCTCACATTTAGGTCTTTCAACCATTTGGAGTCTATTTTTGTGTGTGGTGTAAGGAAATGGTCCAGTTTCATTCTTCTGCATGTGGCTGTCCAATTTTCCCAACACCATTTGTTGAAGAGACTGTCTTTTTGCCATTGGACATTCTTTCCTGCTTTGTCAAAGATGAGTTGACCATAGAGTTGAGGGTCCATTTCTGGGCTCTCGATTCTGTTTCATTGATCTATGTGTCTGTTTCTGTGCCAGTACCATACTGTCTTGATGATGACAGCTTTGTAATAGAGCTGGAAGTCCGGAATTGTGATGCCGCCAGCTTTGCTTTTCTTTTTCAACATTCCTCTGGCTATTCGGGGTCTCTTCTGGTTCCATACAAATGTTAGGATTATTTGTTCCATTTCTTTGAAAAAAGTGGATGGTATTTTGATGGGGATTGCATTGAATGTGTAGATTGCTCTAGGTAGCACTGACATCTTCACAATGTTTGTTCTTCCAATCCATGAGCATGGAATGTTTTTCCATTTCTTTGTGTCTTCTTCAGTTTCTTTCATGAGTATTTTATAGTTTTCTGAGTACAGATCCTTTGCCTCTTTGGTTAAATTTATTCCTAGGTATCTTATGGTTTTGGGTGCAATTGTAAATGGGATCGACTCCTTGATTTGTCTCTCTTCTGTCTTGTTGTTGGTGTATAGGAATGCCACTGATTTCTGTGCATTGATTTTATATCCTGCCACTTGACTGAATTCCTGTATGAGTTCTAGCAGTTTTGGGGTGGAGTCTTTTGGGTTTTCCACATACAGTATCATATCATCTGCAAAGAGTGAGAGTTTGACTTCCTCTTTGCCGATTTGGATGCCTTTGATTTCTTTTTGTTGTCTGATTGCTGTGGCTAGGACTTCTAATACTATGTAGAATAGCAGTGGTGAGAGTGGACATCCCTGCCGCGTTCCCGACTTTAGGGGAAAAGCTCTCAGCTTTTCCCCATTGAGAATGATATTCGCTGTGGGTTTTTCATAGATGGCTTTTATGATGTTGAGGTATGTACCCTCTATCCCTATACTCTGAAGAGTTTTGATCAAGAAAGGATGCTGTACTTTGTCAAATGCTTTTTCTGCCTCTATTGAGAGGATCATATGATTCTTGTTCTTTCTTTTGTTAATGTACTGTATCACGTTGATTGATTTGCGGATGTTGAACCAACCTTGCAGCCCAGGGATAAATCTAAGTGGGTATTCTTGCCTGCATTTTACAGATGAGGATACTGAGCTCAGTGAGATAAGGAGCTTCCCCAAGCCACCGAGCCAGTCCATCCAGGATCAAACCAGGCCTGCCCGATTCCAGAAATGATGTTTTTTCCCTTGTAGCATAGGGCTGAAGGTGACACAGTGCTTCATCCGTCTGGATGTCAAGCGAGCTGGGTTTCCAGCTCCCTGGTGTTAATCTCTGAGGGAAAACCGGTGTGGGCTGCTGGTGAGTGGAGCTCACTGACCGTAGTCAACCCATGCCTCACAATGGAGTTGTTGCTAGGAGGATTCCCTGTGCATAGCAGGAATGATGGGCCCCTCTCAGCTTGTTGAGCTGGATAGGATGGTTTGTGCCTCTATTAGCAGAGAATGCCATGTTTTTGATTTCTCAATTCTATTTTTTATAGTCTTTTTGTTCTGACTTCTTCATGTTGTTGGGTCGTCAGCTGTCACTTCTTGCTTTTGGTAACTGATTGGCTCCCTGCACGACGCCACTGTGTGCCTGGGTCTCTGTTGCAGCTTTTGCAACCAGACAGCCCAGCAGGTTGGCACCATGTACCAGGTGAGACTTTTCCGCGGCCCATCCCGGAGTCTGGCTCCCGTTCAGTGTGGGATTTTGTGGAGGGTTCTGCCTTTGTCGTGGGAATGTCTTCTTTTGGTTTCCCAGTGAGAGTGAAATGGTGTTTCTGAAGCTTAGGGGGCCTCAGAGATGGGACCAGAGTAAGTATGACACCGTCAGGTCCCAAGAAACTCAGACTCTCAGAGATTTTTCTTAAAACAGAGCTCAGAGTCTATTAACAACATGAGAATGGGTCTTTATATCAAGGATTTACTGGATGAAGAGCTTTGTCCTGGAGTTGGTGTCAAAGCTAAAAGAAGGGGGCAGGGGAGCAGGAAGCTCGAAGTGTCATGGTGGGACCCAAGGTGCTCACAGTAGAACGCTGCTGATGGAGGTCACGAGCTGTAAGGAGCGCCCAGGGGGGAGCTGACACACACAGCGGTATGTAGATGTGCTAGGCCCCAGTGGTAGAAGGTTTCGAAGGGGTAGTGTGGTTTGTGAGAGAAAGAACAACTTATGGGACAGGTGAGTTTGGAGTAGAAAGCAGAGATTTGAAGGAGGAAGGAAATATGGTCGGGAGATTTATAGGACTCAGATGAAGGCATTCCTGGTCAGGAGAGGCTGACTGGGAGAGACTCAAGAATGGCTAGGGCTGAGGAAGGGCTGAGAAGAAAGTACAGGGCTACGGGCCGTGGTTGGAGATATTTGAGACAGTGAGGGAAGAGAGCCCAGACAAAGGGATCACAACAGGGGAGAACCAACTGTCAGGTGGTTTCTCTGGAATTTAGGCAGGTGGCAAAACAGCTTACAATGGCTTGGGGACCTGTGTGCTCCGACCTGTGAGGCGAGAGCAGACAGTTTCTCACCTACTCTTCTGGGAAGCTTGGGGCAAGTCACTCAGCCCCTTTGGACCTGGTGCTATCTCTCTCCCTGACAGAGAGAGGAGAATCTGTTCTCCTCCACAAAACCTCTAGGCTGGCTGTGGCAGGTGTAAGCCTGTCTGTGGGAGTTAAGGACTTCAGGTAGATCTGAGGGGACTGATCTTGTCTTAGAAAGAGGGAGGGGACTAGCATATGGGTAAGTTACCATGGACACAGCCCAACTGTTTGATCCCGGGAGCCACGGTCTCACTGCGTGGCTCTGGAACCCTTGAGCTCCCAGTCCCTGCTAATGATATTCCCTCAAGTGATGTTCTCCACCCACACCACATGGGTATGTAACCAACATAAACAGAAAACGTCTTAACACATTGAATAACATTGGCGGATCACACGTTAGAACAACAACCACAAGATAGCTAAATTTAATTAGCCCGGCACACCCATGCTTTTTGCAGAGGGACATGCCTCTGTTTTAGAAACGGAAAACCACAGCATTTTGTGGGTCTGGAAGTCACAGACATAAGCAAGAAACAAAAACAAAACAAAACAAAACAAAACAAAACAAAAAGCTTCAAGATCCCTGCCTGGGAGATGGCTGTCCTCCAGTACCTTTGGGATTATCTCAAGGCATTCAGAGATATGGGTAGTTGGCTAATTGCCAAGGATGGCTGTCTGCCCCTGGCACAGTGGTTGACTCAGGCTGTGGAAGATGTGGCACTTAGCCTGGGTCACCCAGTCTCAATGGACTGGGACTCAGGAAAATCCTCTTTGAGGGCACAGGCCTCAGGGCTGTTGGCTTGACCTCGTTGGTTTCTTTCATAGAATCCATATTCAGCTGAACACAAGAGAGACGGGGGTTTGGAGGACTGGGATTTTCAGCTTTTTATTTGTGCATTTTAGCCTGGATGAGGGTAAGGACAATGGCTGGTTCCCAGCTGTTATCAGTAACAAGATGGCGGTATTTCTTTAGGTTGATACTCTGTCCAGTCCTCAACCTTTAGTCAGGAAGGTAAGTTGCTCAGTAGAGAGAAGAACCATACCAAGAGTGTCTCTTTGCCCCACTCACAGGTACTCTCTGCCCCCTGGAAGTCCCACGTGACGAACCGGATGTAGATTCCTCTTGCTGGGGTTCCTTTCCTTTCATTTTGGTCATTCTCCATGCTTACTCCATGGTCTGTTGCCCCTCTTTTTCAGATCCTGTGAGATCATATCTTCCTTTGGAATATTAGCCCTTCTCTGAAGGCTTAACATCTTTCTGTCAAATCCTGTGAGACCGTATCTCCCTTTGGATATATTAGCCCTTCTCTGAAGGTTTAACATCTAACCATGGAGTTGGGAAGAAGACTTCATGTTTTGGGAGAGAGATTTGAGACCATGTAATTCAGTTCAGTTTTACCCAGAATATTCATTGAGCACCTTCTCTGTGCCAGGCACTGTTTTGGGCACTGGAGTTAAAGTGATAAAAAGATAGATATGGGCTGACTTTGGGTGACCAGATAATTTATCATCTAACCTGGAACATTTTTGAGTGTGAAGGTGAACGCTATTAATAGTTATGCTGAGTGTACTAGTCAGCTATTGTCACAAGAACATTGCATAACAAACTACCCCAAAGTCAGTAGCTTACAACAGCAGTCATTTATTTGTCTTGCTCATGTGTCTGTAGGTTGAGTGGAAAAGCTCTTTTTGGTCTGAGGGTTGTCTGGGCTTGGCTTGGCTCCAGGCTCCAGACTGTGTTCAGGTGTTCTCCTTAGATCAGAAGCTACCTGGGGCATGTTCCTGTCATGGTGAATAACAAGAGCACAAGCAAAGCAATGGAAACAAACAGTACCTCTTTGGCCAAAGAAGTCACATGGCCAAGCACAAATCCATGTTGCTGGAAAGTATACCCTTACATAAGGAAAGAGAAGTTCATATTTGTTGAACACCAATCTAACCTACCACACTGAGACAAGTGTAAACCAGGACTGTCCCAGGAATATCTGGACCTGTGGTCCATGCTAGTTTGATCTCCTGGAGCTTGTGATCTAGCAGGGAACACAGATAATGCATAGTTAATTTTAAGTGTGACATGGTTTATGGTAGAGGAGCATGGACTATAATGGGAATAAAAACATAGGATAATCCAACGTAGTTGGAGAAGGACTCCCTAAGGAAGTTACTTTGAACTCAGATTTGATACATGAATGAAACCAAAGATAAGCCAGACAAAGGTGAGTGGACTAATGACAATAGCTAATATTACTTGGTACTTCCTGTGTGGTAGGCACAGCTTAAGCTCTTTTGCATTTGCTAGCTTACAACAACCTTTTGAGATAGATACTATTATAGTCATTTTACAGATGAGATATTGAAACACAAAAAGATTGTTAAGTGACCCAGGTTCACAGCTAGTAAGGAAGCGGTAAGATTTGGACTTGTAAGTCTGGCTCCAGAGTCGGTTCTCTTCACCACTGTGTATACTGCCCCACTGTTGGGAGAGGGTGCCTGGGATGTAGGGGCATTAGGTCTGCAGTGAGGGGAGTGACAGGGGACCAGGCTGGAGTGAAGCAGGTATCAGGACCTAGAGGATCCTGTAGGCCGGTTGAGGGTTTTGGACTTTGTCCTAAAGGAAAGAGCACATCCTTGAAGGGCTTGGCTTGCGTGGGTGTACTTGTGTGGGCAGCACTGACATGATCTGGTTGGCTTTTACTTTTAAAGGACTTGAACTTCTTCCTTGTGGGGCCCAAGGAAGGGATTGCTTGTTTTGTGCCCGACAGGATGGAGGGGTGGGGGTGGGGGAGGGGGTATGTGGGAAGAAGAGCGGCTTCTGCTCCTGGATATCTCCTGTCCTCCCGAGAGAACATGCTGGATGTTCTGGGTGGTATGACGCTGAGCTCAGAGTCTTTTTTCTGTTCTCTCCCTCCACATCCTAACTAACCCACAGATTTCACTAGGTCGTAATGTCCCTGTGCCCCAGTGGCAGATGTCTCAGTAGACATGGTGATGACCGTTACTAACAGCATCAGACACCACTCTCACCATGCACCCATTTCACCATGCCCTTTGTATGCATGATCTGCTTGAATTTTCACGGTAACCCTGTGAAGTGGGCACAATCATCGTCCCCATTGTCAAGAACAGGACATTGCAACACAGAGTGGTTAAGTCACTTGCTCCAGGTCTCAAGCAGTACAACTTTAGAGCCCATTATTAACTGTTTTGCTACACTCTGAGGGAGGAAGATGTTGGTGAGACACAGGGGCTGCTTCCTGAAAGGGGCCCTGAGGTGACGGTGGGGGATAGTGGACCAATGTGGTCAGATGTTAGATGGGATAAGGAAGGATCTTTTAGAATAAAACAATTCTTGTTCCTTAAGGGGGTATTGCTGAAGATCATGGGGACTTAGGAATTTCAGATTTAGGGGGGTCCTTGAAAGCCATCCCCTCACTTTATAAAAAAGGAACCCAAATCCTCTAACAGATTTAATGGGGCAGAGGGACAGAGGTATCGTGTCAGAAGCCTTTTAGCTAAAGAATCTGTGCTGCTGTAACCTGCTGACATTTAATACGGACAGTGGTGAGCTGTGAGGTGGAAGGGTGTGTGGGGTTAGAGGTGGTGGATGATGCTCTAGGTTGACTTACCTGCCGCCTTCCTCACCTAACAGTAGGGGGGTTGGGCCAGGTGATCTATAGCATCGCTCCCAGCACCAACTTTCCAATCTCAAGCCTGAAACTGGTCTGGGGGCAGGACCCCAGGTCTCACAAGGAGGCAGGTTGAAGTAGGGATTGGAGCCTGGGAATCTGGATCCCAGTTCTAAACTCCATCCATCGGACTCACCACCACCCAGGGCACCCCTGCCACCACACCCCTGGATTTCTCTCTCCCTCTCCTCTTTCCCGAACACCCCCATCTCTGTTTTCTTTTGCCTCTCTAGCTTTGATCACATCTGGAGCATTTTGTGGAGATGATGAGTGTGTGTTTTCCTGTTGGGACACATGGTGTATATCAGAGATGCTTAAGAAGCTTGGACGAGTGGAAAAGTCTGTGGCATCTCAGGGGCTGCTGGCCTAGAGAGTGGATGGCAGCTGCATGGCAGGAGACCTGGCATGGGGGCTGGCTGACTCTCTGGGAAAGCCCAGAGGCCCAACCTGGGGACTGCTGCTCCAAATGGCTTTGAGTTGTTCTAGTGGGGTTGGTGCATGGGAATTGTGTGCGTGTGTGTGCACATGTGTGAGTGTGAAGAGGAGTGGAAGGCTCTCCGCCTTGTGGCCATGGGACGCTGCCCTTCAGGGCTTTGCTCTCCATGGTAACTGGGGCTCTGACCTGCCTGTGTGTACATCGAGTAACATAAAACAATGGTGTGTTTTCTATAGGGAGATGATGAGTGATGAATGTGACATGGGGCAGAGAGGCACAGCAATACTCTGTGAAAGGTGACAGTAATCTCCAGTGAGCCACAAGGCAGGACCAGTGAGTCACCGGTGAGGGTAGATGAGATGCGAAGTGGGCTCCTGGTGGTGAAGGAGTGGGCACATGCCCAATCCCCTGACCAGGATTCTCTTTGCTGTCCATTATACCCTCCCTTGGTGTTGGCTTTTAATCCTCAGACGTCTAGGCACGGGCAGGAGGCTGTTGACATGTTTAGGTAGGTGAAGATATTTTCAGGAAGTATCTTCAAGAAGAATGGTGGTGGTAGAAGCTGACAGATTCTGTGGGAGTGATTTTGAAGGACCCTTGCCCTACTTTTCTTTCTTCTTTTCCTGGGTGGAGAAAAGGGGTGGGTATGCCTGGCCAACTCTCTTTACAATTTATTTGGAGCCTGACTTCTGGGCATGGGGTTTCAGGGCTCAGCACAGCTCTCCTGAGTCCTTCCCACTCCCTCCCAGGGCTTGAGTTAGTGATCTTCAGCTTTAGCGGGTATCACCCTCTAAACCTCTCTGGTCCCCCCTTGAAGTTTCTCCTTCTCCCTCCTCCAGTAACCATCAGGCTTTATTCTTTCTTCTTCCACCTACTTTCCTTACCAGTCCATCCCAGCTGTTATGTACCCATTCACCCCTAGTGTCATCTTCCAGACTTAAGGACAAGTGACCCCCCCATCTCGGCCTGCCAGAGGTGATTTTGGAAAGTGATAGAGGCATGCATAGGCTCAGGGTTTGGGTGGTGCTGGGGAATGCCACACAGAGTTTGGTCTAGAAGTTTGCTTATGCTCTTTCAACTCTAACAGAGAACAGTCCTTTCTATCCATGGCTCAAATTAAATTGCAGATGCCCCGAACTCAGGCTTAGGAACGTAAACAACTAGTGGGTTGTCGACTTCAAACAGTGAGCAAACTCGGCAGGAGAGAGGCCTGGAGAGGCCTAGCTGGGGATGGATTTTCCAACTGATGTTTTTCCAGAGGCTTCCCTGACTTCTTAGATTCCAGGCACCAGAGCACCTCTCTTGGGCAGCACATCTGGGAGTGTGGCTTCTCCTTGGTTGTGAGGCAGTTGTGAATGGAGAGGGGAGAGGTTTCTTCCATTTAACTTGTCTGCTCAGGGAGAGGATTTATTTATTTATTTGTTTATTTAAAAAAATTTTTTAAAGATTTTATTTATTCATTTGAGAGAGAGAATGAGATAGAGAGAGAGCACGAGAGGGGGGAGGGTCCAAGGGAGAAGCAGACTCCCTGCTGAGCAGGGGGTCTGATTCAGGACTCGATCCCGGACTCCAGGATCATGACCTGAGCCGAAGGCAGTCGCCTAACCAACTGAGCCAGTCAGGCGCCCAGGGAGAGGATTTAGACAGAGGGTGGAGAATTGAGTGAATGGCTTGCAGAGTCACACTGGGATGTCAGACATTTAGATTACAGCTGTGACACAGAGTCCCAAGAACCTGAGTCTGAGCTCAGGATGCTGTGACACGGGCTGAGCTTACAGGCCTGGCCCCTCCTGTGGGGGAGGTAGGCAGCTGACCCATGTGTTGGGACTTGCTCATTAATGATTGCCTCATCATTCAAAACACTCCATGTTTCTAACATCTATACTGTGGCAGGAACTGTCTGGGCTGTGGTAATGAAAAATCTTGGCCTTCGAGGAGCTTATAGTCAACTTCGGGAAAAGATGAGTCAGCTAATACCTAAGGATTCGTGATGAATGCTCAGACAGAATATGTGCAGTGGGATTTGGAGGGCTCCTGAATCAGAGGAGGCCTGGAAGATGCATGACTCAGCTGAGTTTGGCATCATGATTTAAGATGGGTGGGGAGGAGGGGGGTGGGCATTCCAGGCAGGGAGGACAGCATGAACTAAGGCGTGCAGTGATGAAAAAGCATAGTTGTTCAGGGGTTTACAGGGAGCTGCGTGTGGCTGGAATGAAGAGTATACGTGTGGTGGGGAGGGATGTCAGGCAGGAAAGGTAGGCAGGCATCAGATCATAAAGCCAGCATGGAATACTTAGCCCAAGTGATGTGGAAGGATCTTGAATAGGAAGCTGGTAAGATCAGACTGAAGAATGTTATTTGAAGGATAAAGTCCCCCTAACTACTTTTCTTGGAAGTCTGTCTGTCTGTCACAGCCAGGGCAATGCCAGGCTTTGTGGAAATGGAGCATAGGTGAGTCTCTGGTGGGAGAGAGGGTAGGTGCCAGGGTGGGAGAAAGGGCAAAACTTCTTGGAGAGGGATACCTCACAGGAGTAACTGGAAGCTTGGGAAAGACAGCTCAGCATCCCAAGGCCAGTCAGCTAATTCACAACAGAGCTGGGGCTGCTGAGTGGAAGCCAGATGGGAATAGTGACCCCACAGTCTTGCTCTGTGGTGGCCCTAGCTTCTCCATTTCCAGCATTACCTGCTACCTGTGGAAATGAGCTGCAGGAGTATTCATGGGAACATTTATACAAAACCCACATGCAGATTGCAAATTTACCATCACCCTAGAGTTTTGCCAAGACATTTTCTAAGAGCCATTTTACTTGTGCTTCCTTTCCTCTGTTCTCTGTTCTTCTGTGAGTAGAGGTTATGAAGAACAGAGGTAGCACTGGTTGGCCAACATCAGTCAAGGGGGTTGTGTCATGCCTAGTCACATGGGTCCTTGAGAATGGGAGGCATACTTACCAGATTTTCCATTGGCACACATCTGGAAAAAGTAGTTACCTAGAAAGATAACAGAGTCAAGATTCAAAATGTCCTTTGCAAGAAGAACCCTGATCCCAAACCAACAAGGTGAAATCTACTAGTGATAAATGTAAAGTCAGGATGTAAATACAGTGCAGGACCAAAAACCTGATGTAGCAGGCATTGGTGTGAGCGAGATGGGGGTGCAGTCGTGAGTTGACCAGCTAAACATGAGCTCTGTTTGTTTTCAAACATGAACTTTTCTTAACTGAACTAATGAACTCATGGGGTATGGATGGGGAATAATTATGGTGTCACTGACCTTGAGCTGTCAGTCCTCCATAGAAGCTGGTGCTCAAATCTGGGCATTTCATTTTAAGAAGTATATGGCATTAAAGAAGAGTTACAGATGTTGCAAATTGGTGGCCCGGGGAAGATTTCAGCCAGGAGACACTTCAAAATATTTGGTTCAAAAGATGTTTTAAAAACATTACATGTGCGCCTGGGTGGCTCAGTCGTTAAGCGTCTGCCTTCAGCTCAGGTCATGATCCCAGGGTCCTGGGATGGAGCCCCGCCATCGGGCTCCCTGCTCCGTGGGGAGTCTGCTTCTCCCTCTCCCACTCCCCCTGCTTGTGTTCCCTCCCTCGCTGTCTTTCTCTTTTTCGAATAAATAAAATCTTTAAAAAAAAAATTACATGTGAATATTTTCAGTTGGAACCTATGTTCTCTGGTTCTCCACCCCTCCCAGCATTCCCTACTGTCTTATACCCAGCAGCTCACATTTCTGCTATGTGCCTTTATCCTACCCATATAAAGTGTGACCCTTGAATTAAAGCAGAGATACCCAATTCTAGCAGCACACCAGAATCACCTGAGAAACCTTTTGAGCACAGATTCCCTACTTCCACATTTGGCCATGTTGGAGTGCCTGCTCTAGGACTAGCTTTTCTGCCATAAACTACTATAAACCTAGTTAAAATTTATGTCATAACTGTTTCCAGATGTCAGACAGCAGGCAGGTAATCCCTGAAAGAACGAGGTTAGCCCTATTGTTGCTCTGAACAAGTACAAAATAAAATAGCGAGATGGCATACTTTAATCCAAGCATATTGCTAATTACATCAAATATAAATGGCCTAAACATCAAAGTTAGGAGGTAGAGATTGTGAGATTGGATAAAAAAAAGCCAATATGTAACAATGGCCTAAACATCAAAGTTAGGAGGTAGAGATTGCGAGATTGGATAAAAAAAGCCAATATGTAACTACTACATGGTGCCTACTACAAACATACTTCAAATATAAAGGCACAGATAGGTTTAAGGTACAAGGTTGAAAAGAGACATGGCAAATAAACACTAAGCAAAGGGAAGCTGAAGTGGCTACATCCATTATCAGACAAAATAGACTTTAGAGTAAGGAATATTATCAGAGATATGGATAATATTTGTATTGATAAAGGAGCCAACTCCTTAAGAAGCTGCAACAATCCTATTTATGATTGTGTGTACCTGACAAAACACATGGAACACGAATTAATAAAACAGAAAGGGGAAATAGACAAAGCCACAATGATATCTGGGGATTTCAACTCTCTCAGTAGTTGACAGAACAAGTAGCCGATCCATTAAGGATATAGTAGATTTTTAAGTTAAATTTAATTTTTTTATTATGTTATATCAGTCACCATACATCATTAGTTTTTGATGTAGCATTCCATGATTCATTGTTTGCGTATAACACCCAGTGCTCCATTCAGTATGTGCCCTCTTTAATACCCATCACCAGGCTAACCCATCCCCCCACCCTCCTCCCCTCTAGAACCCTCAGTTTGTTTCTCAGAGTCCATAGTCTCTCATGGTTCGTCTCCCCCTCCGATTTCCCCCCTTTCATTCTTCCCTTTCAGCTATCTTCTTCTTCTTCTTCTTTTTTTAACATATAATGTATTATTTGTTTCAAAGGTACATGTCTGTGATTCAACAGTCTTACACAACAGGATATAGTAGATTTGAACAACATTGTGAATGCAATGATCCTAACTGATATTCCTAGAACACTGCCCCCAAACTGCAGCAAACACATTCTTACATTCTTTTCATGTGCACAAGGGCCACTTACTGAGCTAGACCATATTCTAGCCCCTAAAACAAGTTGCTATGATTTTTAGGAATTGAGGTCATATGGCATATATCCTCAGACCGCAGTGGCATTAAGGTAGAGATCATTAACAAAAAGGCCCTCATGCCTCTGTCCCTGTGTTTATGTAGGACCACACCTCATCCACCTGTTGCACTCTGACCTAGGCCAATTCAGCCATGCGCCATTCTTTTCAATAGCCTCTGAGGTTTTGTAGTAAGTGACATTTATTAGCAAGTGTGAAAAATAATAGTTCATAGGACGTGTTCAAAATGTCCCAACTCATTGTTCTTTTGTATTCTCTGACCATCTCCATGCATGAAAGATTCACTCCAGGCAAAACCCTCAGGGAAATAGAATCCAGAGACTTAGGGAAATAGAATCCAGAGACTCAGACGTGGGGCCATTTCGGGGTTTAGCCTGAGGCATCATCCCTAGGACAAGGGGTACAGGCCTCCTTGGATATTTATTTTTATTGATTTATTTTTAAAAGATTTTATTTATTTATTTGACAGAGACAGAGATAGCGAGACCAGGAACACAGCAGGGGGAGGGGGAGAGGGAGAAGAAGGCTTCCTTTCGAGGAGGGAGCCCGATTTGGGACTTGATCCCAGGACCCTGGGATCATGACCTGAGCCAAAGGCAGACACTTAACGACTGAGCCACCCAGGCGCCCCTCCTTGGATATTTATAAGCAAGGATATGGGTATGTCTGAAATAGGTCGAGCCCGTCCACGTTATTTAAACACCTCTAATTTCACCAAATAAGAGCCCTTCTCTAGCATTCGTTATGCTAGTCAATTATTTTCACCCGTGAAAATCCTTTTCTGACACTCTATGCTAATTAACCAGGCTGTGCTTGTCGACAGAGATAAGCCAGACAGAGATGCCACCTGTGAGCCCGGACTTTCTGAATAGAGCGTCAGCTGAACACCTGGGCTGTCTTGGCTGGCACCTGCATCAGAGGTTCAGTCAAGTAAGACACATCCTCTCACACTTTATATGATGACATATCTTGAAGTAAATTCTACACATCGTAACATTTTCCTAGACGGTCTCCCCTTCTTTTAAAGATGTCCAGGAAAACACGCCCGTTCCCCTTCCCTTGCAAGCTATTCCAGGACCTCGAGAAGTGATCAAGGTTTCCTTTTCCCCGTCCAGAACCGCTTCCAGGAACATCTTTATGCTTGTTTTTGGAGCCTCCCTCAAAATGTGGACCGCCCCTACTGCCTGCCCTGCCTTGTAACTTTGATTTAAGACTCGTAATTCCTGAGGGCAGAGAGTGGCGTTGGCCGAGTTTCCCTGCTAGCATGTTTACAAGTGAACAGTCACATAAATGGCTATTAACTTTCTCTCTGTGGTTGTCGTACTAATTGTTTTATGCTCAGATAATTACTTTCAGCGATCACTTGTTCACTTGTAGTGTCTCCTGAAATCAAAGGAAAGGCTGCTCATGTTGAGAAACAAGCGGTGCTGCTGGGTGTTTCTCCATTTTCTTCTTCTGTGATGGCTTGTGGAGCCAAAGAAAAAAAAAAACATTGCTACTTAGATACCAGGGCCTGGGCTAAGTGACGCCTGGGAAACGAGGAGAAATTGGTTTCATTTATTTTTTACTTTTGATTTTCAAGTAATTTCAAACTTCCAGGAAAACTGCAAAATACAAAGGACTCCCTTATTGTCGGGACTGAGATTCCTTGGTGGTTCACATTTTGCTGCATATGCTCTGTCATTCCCCTCCCTCTCTTTCTCTCTCGCGTGCTCGCTCTCCACATATGTGAATATATTATGATTATTGAACCATTTAGGAGAATGTGGCAGACATCGTGCCTCTTTATCCCTAAATACCTGAGTGTGTGTTTTCCAAAAACAAGGATTTTTTCTCACAGTGTAATTTTCAAAACCAGGAAATTTAACACTGCTGTTATATCATTATCTGTTCGAGAATCCATATTGGAATTTCAGCGGTCCCAATAATATCTTGTGTTACAGTTTAGGGTTGGTATACCTCTTTAGTCTCTTTTAATTTGTAATCCTTTCTTAGTCTTTCATGACTGATATTTTTGAAGAATAAAGGATCATTTTGTTGAAGGTCTCTCAGTTTGGGTTAGTCTGATGTTTCCTCATGACTGGATCCAGATTATATGGTTTTATAGTAGGAATCCTACATAAGTGATGTGTGTCCTTTTCAATACATCACAACAGGAGGCTTATGCTGTCTGTGTGTCCCTTTTATGGCGATGTTAGCTTTGATCACTGGATTATGGTGTTGTCTGCATAGTGGAGATTCCTCCACTGTGTGGTTGCTGGTTTTCCTCTGTAATTAATAAGAAATTTGTGAAGACAGTCTTTGAGACCCTGTGAATGTCCTGCTCCTCATCAGATTTTTACCCATTACTTTCAGCAAGCTGGAATTGTTTTTTGGTTACTTTACATCTTGGAACAGCATTTTGAAGGAGAAAGTATAGAGATACTCTTATTAAAGGCTCTGCTTAGTGTGAGATCATTCTCTGTTTGTATTCCCTAACACCATATAGTATTTCCTGAAGAAAGTAGACTTCTAGATTATTTAAATTGAGAATAGAGAAGGGAGATTAATTTACCTTTAAATGCCTGTGTGTGTGGGTATGTGTATTTGGGGAGAGGGGAGTGATCAAAAATGGGGAAATGGCAGAAAGAAGCTTGGTTAGAGAGAAAGGAGTAAGCAAAATACTGTTGAGTGAGTTCTTGATCCTATATGTCAACGCACAGTAAGTTTCTGTAGTTGATCAGGTGAGCAACCAGTCAGGTTTCCCATTTTAGATACAGAATCCTGGATCTAGGAGGGTTCTCCAGAGGTCATCTGATCCAACTCTCTGCCTCTGGCAGGAATCACTGGAAATGTTGGATGGGTTGTGCTTTCCTTTACTTTTTGATACTTCAGAGGGGAAGTATCTTTCCTACATAATGCAGAACTGAGAATTTGGGGAACAAAAAAAGATCAGTTGAGGTCTCCATTTTTTAAAAAATTTTTGTATTGTTATGTTAATCACCATACATTACATCATTAGTTTTTGATGTGGTGTTCCATGATTCATTGTTTGTGCATAACACCCAGTGCTCCATGCAGAACGTGCCCTCTTTAATACCCATCACCAGGCTAACCCATCCCACCAACCCCTCCCCTCTAGAAACCTCAGTTTGTTTTTCAGAGTCCATCATCTCTCATGGTTCGTCTCCCCCTCCGACTTACTCCCCTTCATTCTTCCCCTCCTGCTATCTTCTTCTTTTTTTTCTTAACATATATTGCATTATTTGTTTCAGAAGTACAGATCTGTGCTACAACCGTCTTGAACAATTCACAGTGCTCACCATAGCACATACCCTCCCCAATGTCTATCACCCAGCCACCCTATCCCTCCCACCCCCCACCACTCCAGCAACCCTCAGTTTGTTTCCTGAGGTTAAAAAATTCCTCATATCAGCGAGGTCATATGATACATGTCTTTCTCTGATTGGAGGTCCCCAGTTTTAAGAAACATACTCTTCTAGGAGAGATGCTTCAAATCACCATTCCCCACCCTCATCGAGGTTCTTTGGGACTTTCTTTTTTTCTCTTCTCTCTCTCTCTCTCTCTCTTTTTTTTTTTTTTTTGGCCTTTACATCTAAAATTGATGCCACTGTTTTTGGACTGTTCTGTCTGGACTATGACACATACTTTATTTGGCACTTAACACGCACTGTCACATTATTGTTCATTACACTTTCATGTTGAACTGGTCTTAGTTTGAGATGATCATTTTTCATTGATTCCAAGAGTCTGCTGATTGTAAGATATACATTTATTTTATGTAATACTTAAAGGTGAACATTTAAATTGATGAAATATGGTATAAGCACATTGGTGTTACAACCTATCATTTGTACTTATTTATTCAATATTCAACATCTGTTTGGCATAAAAGATTGTGCTAGTTTTTGTGGAGAGGGCACAAAGAATTCAGCACTTAGCTGAAATCCAAGAAAATAGGGAAAAAAACAGAGTTGGATAAACTTGAGTTTGATCCTCGTTCCACCATTTCCTAGCTTGATGATCTTGGGAAACTCATTTAACTTCTCAATGTTTCAGTTCTCATCTATAAAATAGGGTTAATAATAACCTGTTCTAATAGTTCTTATATATAAGAACTATAGTTCTTATAGTTAATAATACCTGTTCTTATAGTCCTCTGTTGTGAGGACTGGTTATAATATTTAGAAATCATCTGCTTTGTGTCTGACACAAAGTGCAACCCTTATTAGGGTAGGCATTTAATAAATATTTGTAAACAGATGGATTTATAGGCATGCAATGAATATGCTCTGTTCTAAGAGTGCATTAGCACTGGTCATTCCTTTTGATGTCTGAATTGTGTTCCCTCCGCTCAAATGGAAGCCATTTTATTCCAATTCCAGTGGAGATGGGGACCAGCTGGACACCAAACCTTTGATAAAGTCTGAGGACAGAAGTGGACTCACCCTTACGCATTGGTCTTGAAATGATGTGTCACCTTACCCATCTAAGTGTCAGAGATTTGGGGGCCATTTATTTCTAGTCCCCTCTGGCAGACCACATCTGCTCCCACCTAACTGCACTTCCTTTCCTGGCTGTCAACGTTAATGACAGAGCTGGGTGCCACTGCTGTTTGGATTTGTTGACCAGCAACAATTATATCCCTAGCATGTTCCAAGCTTGCTTAAAACCATACTACGTATTTTGGTCCCTGGCCATTCTTTTGTTTTTTTTTCCTTTTCATTTCGAAATCTGTATGTGTTTTTCTGGCATGAGGAGAGGAAGATGGGGGTGGGGAGATACAATCAAATCCATATGTTTGTGATGCATTTGCTCCAAAATAATAAGGCAACATTGCTGGGGAAGAACCTTTGGATGACTTAGGAGCCACTTTGATATTGCCCCTTGCAGCCTCTGCAGCTCCTCAGCCCAGGCCGCTACTTGCCAGGTTTTGAGAGGATCACATTCATGTGGGGACACTGCTCTCTTCTCTTCTCTTTTCTCTTCTCTTCTCTTCTCTTCTCTTCTCTTCTCTTCTCTTCTCTTCTCTTCTCT
>NW_027397156.1:1156140-1176190 GCF_003265705.2 Callorhinus ursinus | reverse complement strand
CTTCTCTTCTCTTCTCTTCTCTTCTCTTCTCTTCTCTTCTCTTCTCTCCTCTTCTCCTCTCCTCTCCTCTCCTCTCCTCTCCTCTCCTCTCCTCTCCTCTCCTCTCTTCTCCTCTCTTCTCTTCCTTCTTGCTGCCCTTGTCCCTAAGACCTTGTCTCCTCTGTGTCCTCAGTATATGGTGAAGCCATAGCTGATGATGGCTACGACAACCTCAGTGCCTGATCGAAAGACCATTCCTCTTCTCATCTGCAGTGCTGAGGATTTTTGGTTGATGCTGGTGCAGCAAGCCACAGCTAAGCGGCCCTTGTGAGCTCATTCCCTCCAACCACCTGTTTACTCCCTCCAAGCTCATGCCGGTTTCCACATATGATTATTTCCTTTTTTTCACCCTAGCCCTTTCTGCATATTTTAAAGGGATGTTTATCTTTCATGCGTCTGCTATCATGTGTCTGGGGTTCCACAAGTACTTTGGGGGAGGTTTGGATAAGGGATTCATGACCTTCCTCTGAGATCTGGAAGCTGAGTTCTTCGGGGCTTGCCATGTTCCTCCCTCACCTCCTCACATTCTGGCGTGGTCCTCCTGGTTATGGCATCCTTCTGCACTCACATACCTCAGGAGTCACGCCAAGAATCTGCAACCATGTAACCTTTGACTTAAGCCTTAAGTTCTGCTAGGCTTCTACATTTGTGGACTGATGAGAAGAAGAATGAAGGGGGGGAATTGGAGGGGGAGACAAACCATGAGAGACTATGGACTCTGAAAAACAAACTGAGGGTTCTAGAGGGGAGGGGGTTGGGGGGATGGGTTAGCCTGGTGATGGGTTTGAAAGAGGGCATGTACTGAATGGAGCACTGGGTGTTATACTCAAACAATGAATCATGGAACACTACATCAAAAACTAATGATGTAATGTATGGTGATTAACATAACATAATAATAAAAAAATACATGAAGCAAAAATTAAGAGAACTGAAAGGAGAAATAAACAAATATGTAATTATGGTAAAAAAAGAAGACACTGGGACTGAGGTTGCATCTAAGCTCAAAGGAGCTCCTCATCCCTGGTCCTTAAGTCATAGATGCTGGGAGAAAGCTCTTGGTGGGGGATGGTGGCAAAAGGTACTCAAAGGTAGATTCTTCCAGGGAATCAGGATCCTGGTCATGAAAACTGGTGCTGCCCTTGCATGGTTTCATTCCTAAAATCCATTCACCTGAACAGTGAATCACCTGAAGCTTGCTTTCTCCTACTTGCCATTTCTTGACACACAGAGGAGCTCACTTCACATGCTCATCATTCATGCATTCAGTGGGGATTTACCAAATGGTGGGAAAGAGCAGAGCTTTGTACAATGCCCACGTGGGGAGAAAAAGGTGTATAATCCTTGGGGTGTTACAGTAAGGCTGGGGAGACAAGACACAACCACTTAAATGATAAGAAAGTAGTAGAGCCACAAGAGCTCAGGCAATGGAGGCAGAAGACATTGTCTTGGTCCCAGCATCCTGTGTCGTAACTCTTTGGCTTTGGGTCATTTGTTTCGATCTGTGACCTTTGCTTTCTTTTCCAAAGAGTGTTTGGGAGGATTGCATGTGTTAGAGTATGTGTATGTACTTTGTACACTATAAGGTGCTGTGCAAATTTTTGATATTACTGATTTTAATAATAAAGCTGCTCTGCAATGCAGAAGAACTAAGTTCTAGAATGTAGGTGAGGTATGAAGACATATGTCTGCCAACAGTGCTCATGGCCTATGTGGGGTCTGAGGAAGGAATAATCAGATTGCGAGAGGATATTTTGATTGTCTCCCTTGTAGCCTTGGTATGCCTAAGCATCTTTACCCCCAACCACAATGTGTGAGGATGGGGTTTAGATGTTGTTGGTTTATGTCAGTGTCGAGCCCATGCTACTCCATTCATTACTGTCTTTTGCTGCTCACAACACCAAAGGCTGCAGTGGGTGATGGCACCGGCTGGGAAGGGTTTCTGAGCCAAGCGAGTGTACACTGTCAGAGATAGGGGAAGTGCACACTGGAGAGAGTAGAGGGAGAAAACTCTTTTCATGAACCCCTGAAGAAAAGACTTATAGTGCTCAGGACAATGCATCTCAGTCATTGGAAAAGCAATTAAGAGGTTTTTAATTTTTATTCTTCCATAATTTTTAACATGACTCCTGTGGGCACGTGGTCATCTTCTGGGTCAAGATGAGAAAATGGAGATTGGTCCTGTTTTGTAGGATCTATTTTTCTTTGTGTGTGTGTGTGTATGTGAGAGAGAGAGAGAGAGAGAGAGAGAGAATTATTCCTGTTCTCTTAGTCATTAATCATATTCTAGCAATAGAGGAGGGAGGTATAATTAGTGGAAAGAAGGGGTTTGGAATTGGTAAAGTGGACAGTGGAAAAGATCAAAGACTTTCAAAATAGACTTTGGTTGGAAATTCAGGTGTGTAGTTAACTGGGTGTGGATCTGGGGCATGGGATTTAACTTCTCTGATGCTTGTTTTCCTTATCTGCAAATGGGAGAATAATTTCTGACTTCTAGGGTAGGGATTAACTTATCTATATATGTAAAAATCAGTGTAGGTACTTAATAAAGGTTCTCCTTCCCTTCCTTGGTGGATGAGAGGGGAACAAATTTGGCGAAAAAAGAAGTCATCAAGAAGAGGTGCAGTGCTCAATGACAGAACAAACAGGGTTATTTTTAAGATGAGAAATGCACCTTGATTCGGAAAAAAAGCAACCAGGGCCCAGTTAAATTTTCACACAGGGGGAGGAATGTGGGCTGCAGAAGCTCACCATGGGCATGGCCTGTGTCTTGGTAAAGAGCAGACAGAGTGTGGGAGGGCTGAGTGCTCAGGGAGCTTTTCTAGAGGTTGCACCGTGACATCAGGTGTTCTTCAAAAACATCAATACCAACATTGTCCATGAGCTTACAGTAAAAGCTGTGCTTCGTATCAAGACGTTCTTTTCATCAACCTTTCGACATGAACTATAACAGGTTTCTTGGCATGATTGTTACACATCATAGTGCTGGTCTTTCTTTCCCCTTGAAAATATTGAAGAACACTGAAGAATGATTTTTTTTATCATATGGGAAAAAGGGCTTATTTTTTTCTGCCACCCACACACATTATGGAATAGTGAAGTCAGAACAGTTCTCCAACCTCTTCTTATTCTCATCTCTGGCCTCTTTTCTTTTTGGAGGAATGTGGAGTAAGGAAGCCACAGTCATTTGTGCTGGAACCTTCTGCTTTTAGAGTTCTTAAAGCACTTATATGCTGTCTCAGTGGATATTTTAACTGCTCAATGAGATGAAGGTCATTTTCATTTAACAGGGGCAACTGCTTGCTGGGGGACCTTGAAGCAGGGCCATTCTGTGACAGCTGTGCAGAGCTTAACAGGGCATCTGGCCAAGGCGATATTAGGGGGCTGGAATTCACTACATGTTGTCACCAAGTCGTGAGCCTTGGCACTTCTTTCTCATTCATACTGAAGGTGGCAGTGGTCCTGCCTTCGACAGAACCTTTCTGGGCTTTGGCTTCTCCACCTCCTAAATAGGTTTAATTTTAGAATCCTTATGCCAGAAGGATTGTGTATTTCTAAGTCCATGTCCCCTTTTTTTCTAAACTAGATTGGGAATTAGCACACGGTGATGATGATGATGGTGACGATGGTTCTAGCTACCCACCATTTCTGAGTATTTGCTGTGTGCCAAGTGCTGTTGCAAGCAATTCATATGTGTTAACTCATATGACTCTTCTAACGGTCATACCATGTATGGTCTCAATTATTCTTGTGTGAAATTCTGGTCTCTAATTCTGGCTCTGCTTTGTTTATGGCGGGGATTTTGGACAAGTCTGGTAATATCCTTTAGCCTCAGTTGTCTAATAGTAAAACGAGAGGATTGTAACAGATCAGCAACTTCTAACTCTCCTCACATTCTTTTTTTGATTTTTGAACCTTGTATTATTTAGGAAAGAGGTAACACGCTCAAGTGGGTAATTGATTAAGGGCCTCCTCCAATGTGAGTCACCGGCTCCTCCAATGTGAGTGTGCTTCTGGGGAGGGTCATAGGGCTTCGCAAACCATCGAGTGGCGAATTCTGTTTTAGATGAGCCTTAGAGTTCCTTTCAGTTTTTTTTTATTAAAATAGAAAAGAAATCATAATACTTAGTAAACCAGGGGCTCCAGTCTGCATTATCAGCTACTCCATTACCGAAGGGATGCATGTCAGGGGTACAGTCTAGGCTTGAAGTCAGGCATCCCTGAGTTGGAGTGCAGATTCTTCTCTTGTTAGCTGTGTGACTACACAAGATACTCAGTTTCTCAGAGTCGTACTCAGTTCGTGCAGAGAAGAGGGATAGGCCTAGTAACCACCATATGGGGTGACTGTGAGGAGTTAGCCATCCACTAAACAAATGCTTATGAAGCCACTTCTGTATGCCAGACACATGCCAGGCATTAAGGAAGCAATAGGGAACAGGACAGAAAATGTCTCTGCTCTCGTGAAGCTTACACTCTAGCAGCAGAGATGGACAAAAACACCAATAAACTTAGAAAACAATGTTAGATGATGAGAAGTGTTATGAAGAAAAATGAAGCAAGGCCAGAGGTTGGGTGACATTTGGGATGGGGAGATCACAGAAGGTCTTTCTGAGGAAGTGAGTGTGAGAAGTTCTGAGGAAGGGGTGTCCCAGACTAAGGGCACAGCCATAGCGAAGGTCCTGAGGTGGGAGCAGATGTGGTGTGCTTGAGGAACAGAAGGGGCAAGTGAGCTGGAGCAAAGCCAAAGGGGAGGGCGACAGCAGGAGAAAATGGAGTTGGACTTGTTTCAAGGGGGTGAGGGGCTTGGGGTCAGATCGACTAGGACCCTGTAGGTCATGAAAACAATTTCAGCTTTTATTGTACATGTGATAGAAAGTCATAAAATTATCTTGAGCAGAGGAATAATGAATTTGAGAGATGTTTAAAAAGATTCTTCTGTCTTCTGTGTAGTGAAGAGATTATAGGGGCATGGGTGGAAGTGACTCAGGAGAGAGATTATAGCAGTGGGGCCAGAATGTGAGTGGTGGAGATGGTGAGATATGGTTGGGTTTGGTGTATTTTTGAAAGTAGAGTCTCTAGGATTTGCTGATGGATTAGACGTGGAATTTGGTAAACAGTCAGTGGCCTTCCATGTTTTCGTCCTGAGCACTTGGACTGTGGTTCTGT
Organism: Callorhinus ursinus; assembly: GCF_003265705.2. NCBI lineage: Eukaryota > Metazoa > Chordata > Mammalia > Carnivora > Otariidae > Callorhinus > Callorhinus ursinus. The sequence goes on along the minus strand of NW_027397156.1, from coordinate 1,170,985 downwards.
ATCCTGAAATATGGAAAACTGGGGAGGACAGTTGAAGAGTGGCAGGAGAGGTAGAGAAACCAAGAGTTGCACTTTGGCCGTGTTGATCTCAAGACACTTAGCCACCCATGAAGGAAGCGGCAGTTCAGCTGGTGGAATTGTGAGATTGGAAACCAACAAGCTGGAAGAGTATCAGTCATTTTGCTTTTTTCTACGGTTCCATCTCATGAACTGGGGACAAATCACACAGCTGGTGAATGAAGCTTCTTGACTATTTTAGGGCCATTGGGAATCTACCACCATTGCTGTTGACTCTCGGAAGGGCTTCCTCAAAGGCACTTCTCTCTCCTTTGTGGTATGGAGTGGTAGTTGAAAGCAGAGGCTTTTGGACCTCAGCGGATTAGAGTTTGAATATTGCCTCGACACCCTAGTGGCTTCATCCACTTGGGTGAGGTGTTAGACCTTTGAGTTCCCATCCCTTCATCTATTAAATGGGGACATAATGCCTACTTCTAGGACTGCTCACAGACTTGTGAATTTTGTGCCTTGCTCATAGTTCCCCACTTGAGAGGGCAAGTGGGGGCTGAAATCTACACCACACTCTCTCTCCAACCCTTGTGCCTTGATGTGGTACTGTGTATTCCCAGAGGAAGGAACCTTTTCATTCACACAAGGACACCATTTTTGCCAAGCCCTGTATTCAGTCACAGGATTCTCGTGAGGATTGTAAGAGAAAAAAATGCATGAGAGCATTCACCAGAGTACCTGGAATGAAGTGAACAGTCAGAGATAGAGATATTTTATTTTATTTTGTGATCTGTTTCTTCTTTTGGCTGGGGAGCCATGGCTGATAACAGAGATCTACCCAGCTGCTGAGGGAAATCCACAAATGAGTGGAAAGAACCAGGATCAGAACTTGCCTTTAGTATCTCTCCTGGGTTCTGGGGAAGATCCTGCCAATGCTCTGGCTTTTTTCCTGCCTTGTTTTTCCTACTTTAACTCACTTTCCTAGCCCCGATTTTTTTGTCTCCCTAATTTACCTACCTGTCACTGGCACCTTCCTTCTCTTTTTGACCCTGGGCTTGGCATCTGGAACTTCTGGTCTCTGGCTCTCCCCAGTCTTCTGTTCTGTTTGCGCATCTAGACACATCTGCTGCTTGCAGGACCTGTGATGGGCTCCGCCAGCCCAGCTGATTTTGACTCCTTGGCCTGGGCCTGCAGCTTCCCTGGCTTCATAGAGTAGTTCTTTATTTGGAAACCTTTTAAAATAGAGGACTTGGGAGGGGAGAGGGAGACACTTGACAGAAGTGGCACAGGAGAGGGTCATGGACGTAGTGTGCTTCTAATTCCAAGGAGTATTTTTTCCCCTCTGGAACTCTGAAGCATTCCCATGCCATTAACTGGCATCTGTGTTGTCTCTTAATGTCAGGACTTGAGCCAAGCCCAGTTTTCACAGCCCTGAAGCCTAGCCTTTTCTTCACTCTACTTTCTGAATTTGCCCCATATTAGCAAAATGTTCTTTTCAGAAGGAGGCCTTCTCTAGGCCTGTTTGGGAGGGCTAAGAACCGAGAGCCTCCTGGCCTTCCGTTACTGATCAGAGGAGCCAGCTACTATGTCTGCTGGCCTGTGCCCAGCAAGGGGGAGGCAGCCTGGCTCCTACTGACAGCTTTGGTAGAGGGATGACAATCCAGCTGCTGCTTCCCAACCAGTGGGACCCCCACCTGGAGATGGGTTCTGGCCCCGGATCTCCAGGCCAGTGATCAGAAGGCAGAAGCTGGGAAGTGGGATAAAGGGAGGCCTGGAGAACCTGATGTCCCGTGACCTGGGCCCTTTCTCATGGTTATGTCTGTGCTCCCTGTAGAGAAGCACCATGTACTTTGGGTCTTGGGATTGTGGGTCCCAAGAAAAGAAACTGATAAGCACCATTCTTTAAAGACTATAATGTATATCTGTACAGAGAATGTTTGAAGTCCCTTTTGATATAGATTCTCTTCTTGGGTTTCTTTTCCAACAACCTTTCTGCTACCCACCCCTACTTCTCCTAGCCTCAGGGAAGATAAGGGGGGGCATGGGGTAGGGAATGGGGAATGGTGGGGATTAGACATGGGGAAATTCCGATCAGGCAGAAAGGGAAAATAAACTCTTCCAATGAAGGAAGATTGTTATAAGAGAAATAGGAAGGTGTAGAAGGGTAAGATTTGAGAGGGCATTATTCTGGTGCCTCCCTGCCTTGGGGTCAGACAGTTCTGGAGTGGGAGGTGGAAGCAAGAGGAGTGGAAGCGCTTGGATATTTTGGGGGTGAACCCTAGGGCCCAGGGTTTGTTTGCCCCTCATATCTCAGAGTGCACATGAGGAAATTACAAGTTCTTTGGAGAAGCCCAGCATCCAGCATGGTGTCAGAGTATTCGTGGTGCTGCCTAGGGAGCTGACTAGGAATGGCTGAGCCCAAAACAGTGCCCCCTACATCCCACAGACCATAAACACAGTCTGGAGGATCCAGAGATCCTCATGAACCACCTGCCTTGGAGAGGCTGTGGCTGGGACAAGGAAGAGGCAGCACATGCTCTAGGTGCCAGCTGGATGCCCCAGTAGGACCCTGCTGGCCTGGCCACCCCCTGGTGGATGCCAGCACAATGCTGGGGGCCAACCCAGCCCAGCTCAGCTACTGAGTAGCTGGGACCAGCGCAGGGCTCAATTCCCAGAAGCCCCCTCCCCTCTTCCATGCTAAGGATGCACACACTTCTTCCTCACCTGGATACTACCTCGTAAAGGGGATGGTGGTGGGGGAGCTTTTTGAGCTGGGCAAGACAATCCTGACAGGGAGCTTGAGCTTCGAATTGACTATATTTATCCCAAGGAGACTTTTTAAAAACCTGACAAAACCAAGTCACCTTTAGAGCGCCTGGGTGGCTCAGTCATTTAAGCATCTGCCTTCGGCTCAGGTCATGATCCTGGGGTCCTGGGACGGAGCCCTGTGTTGGGCTCCCTGCTCAGCAGGGAGCCTGCTTCTCCCTCTTCCTCTGCCCCTCCCCCTGCTCATGCTCTCTCTCGTGCATACTCTCTCTCTCAAATAAATAAATAAAATCTTTTTTTTTTATGGTTTAAGTTTTATTTTGGAGCATCAACCCTGTGAGAAATACGTGTCTTAATAGGATTTGATTTCCATATAGGTATTTTCCCCAAAGAAACAAAAGGATGAGACTGATTTTCAAATGTCACTTGTTTGCCCCAGAAACAGTCTACTTGGTGCAAGGGTGTCCTAGAAATCCTAAATCTATAGATCATAGTTTCCATTGCTGGTGGGTGATGAATAAAATCTTAAAAAAAGTCACCTTTAACTGTTTTGCTTATCTGAATCTAACCTTAATTCCAACACTAATTTTTAACTTGCCTTGTAAGGTTTTGCAAGCATTAAATGACATACTGTGTATAAAGCGCTTAACCCAGAGCTTGGCATATGGTACATGCTGAATAAATGTTGCATTTCTCCCCTTGCTCTCCAGTGCTGACCCCTTATACAACCATAGTCCACTTACATTATTTCCAAGAGCTGAGGGTACAAGTTAGGGGCATTGGTAATTTAAAAGGCAGAAACCACATTGGCCCCATCTCATGGCTTCACCAAGGAGAGGCCTTTGCTGGCTTGCCTAGCTTCTTCTGTACCTGGGAATTTCCAGGCTGTCTTCCAGAGAACCAACAATTGTGAACTCTAATTAGAGGCTCTGAACTTTCTCTTTGGCATCCCTGCACTTGCCCACAGTCTGTCTCCTTAGGGGCCGGGAAAGCCTGAGCTTTTTGTAAGACCAGGAAGGAAGGTGCTGTGCTTGCCATCCTGTCAGGCTGATGCAGGCTTGGCAGGAGTTGAGAGCAGAAGTTGCCCCCCTCTGGCTGACAGGGCCAACTCCCCTGGAACACGCCCTGCTGTCAGTCTGCTCTGCTTCTGATCTGAATGCTCGGGAATGGTGTAAGCAGCATCCAACCTCCACCACTGCCTTGGACTACCCAGCCAAATGCTGACCTTGCATTTCAGGGCTGGCAGTCTAGTTCTGGAAGCCTTGTCTTTTGTTAGCATGGCCTTCTGTGCTTCATTAAGGTGAAAGCTCCCTGTTCAGGTCTGTGACAGACTGGGCCTGAATGACATGTACACCTGATGTGGATTATATGCTGTCTGGCTCGAAGGCAAGAGAATGGACAAGGTGATCTTCAGGGAATCTGTTGGCCTGCAGATTATAAAATATGTGGTGTCTTTTTTTTTATGTGGTGTCTTTTTAAAATCATTTTAAGATTTCTTTGTCTAATGGGGTCTTTTGTGGTTCCTTATAAACTTTAGTATTATTTGTTCTATTTTTGTGAAAAACGCTATTGGTATTTTTATAGGGATTGCATTGAATCTATAGATTGCTTTGTGTAATATGGACATTTTAACAACATTAATTCATTTAATCCATGAACATGGAATATCTTCCCATTTGCTTGCGACATCTTCAATTTATTTCATTAATGTTTTATAGTTTTTGGAATATAGGTCTTTTATCTCTTCTGTTAAGTTTATGCGTTTTTTTTTGGTGCAATTGTAAGTGGAATTGTTTTCTTAATTTCTCTTTTTGCTACTTTGTTATTAGTGTATAGAAGTGCTACTGATTTCTGGGTATTAATCTAGTATCCTGAAGCTTCACTGAATTCATTTATTATTTCTAGTAGTTTTTTTTGGTAGAATCTTTAGGGTTTTCTATATATAGTATCATGTCAGCTGCAAATAGTGACAGGTTAACAACTTCTTTACCAATACAGATACCTCTGATTTCTTTTTCTTGTCTGATTGCTGTGGCTAGGACTTCCAGTACTGTGTTTAAAAGTGGTGAGAATGGAAAAAAATAGAAAATAAAAGTGGTGAGAATGGATATCCTTGTCTTGATCCTCATCTTAGAAGAAAATCTCTCAGTTTTTCTCTATTGAGTAAGATGTTAACTGTGGGTTTTGAGGTATGTTCCCTCTAACCCTACTTTGTTGAGAGTTTTTATCATGAATGGATGTTGATATTTTGTCAAATGCTTTTTCTGCATCTACTGATATGATCATATGGTTTTTATCCTTCATTTTGATGAGGTGTGTCATGTTGATTTATTGGTGAATATTGAACCATTCTTGCATCCTCAGAATAAATCCCATTTGATTGTGGTGAATGATCCTTTCAGTCTTGCGAAAGAAAAACAAAAGGGGAGGTATCACAATTCCAGATATCAATATATATACTACAAGGCTGTAGTAATCAAAACAGTATGGTACAGGCACAAAAATAGACATACAGATCAATGGAACAGAATAGAGAGCCCAGAAATAAACTCATGATTATATGGTCAGTTAGTTTGTGGCAAAGGAGCAAAAATATACAATGGGGAAAAGAGGGTCTCTTTAGTAAATGGGTTTGGGAAAACTGGACAGCTACATGTAAAAGAATGAAACTAGACCACTTTCTAACACCATATATAAAAATAAACTCAAAATGGATTAAAGACCTAAATGGGAGACCTGAAACCATAAAAATTCTGGAAGAGAGCACAGGCAGTTATTTCTTTGACATTGGCCATAGCAACATTTTTCTAGACATATCTCTTAGACATGTCTCTTAAGGCAAGGGAAACAGAAGCAAAAATGAACTATTTGGACTAGCTCAATGTAAAAAGCTTTTGCAAAGTGAAGGAAACAGTTGACAAAACTAAAAGACAACCTACTGAATGGGAGAAGATATTTGCAAATGATATATCTCATAAAGGATTAATATCCAAAATATATAAGATCAAAGACAACACCAAAATATAACTAACCAATTGAAAAATGGGCAGAGGACCTAAATAAACATTTTTCCAAAGAAGATGTACAAATGGCCAAAAGATGCATAAAAAGATGTACAATATGTTCAATATCTCTAATCATCAGGGAAATGCAAATCGAAACCACAGGGAGATATCACCTCACACCCATGAGAATGGCTAAAATAAAAAAGATAAAAAATAATAAGTGTTGACAAGTATGTGGAGAAAAAGGAATCCTCGTGCACTGTTGGTGAGTATGCAAACTGGTGCAGCCACTGTGGGTTAACAACAGTATGGAGTTTCCTCAAGAAATTAAAAACAGAAATACCAAATGATCCAATAATTCCGCTACTGGGTATTTACCTAAAGAAAGTGAAAAGGATATATGTACCCCTATGTTTTTGCAGCATTATTTATAGTAGCCAAGTTATGGAAGCAACCTAAGAGTCCATTGATAGATGAATGGATAGGAAGATGTGGTATGTATGTGTGTGTGTGTGTGTGTGGGGAGGGGTGTATCGTGGAATATTATACAACCATTAAAAAGGATGAGTTTTTTTTTTTTTTTTTTGCTATTTGCAACAACATGGATGGACCTAAAGGATATTGTGCTAAGCAAAATAAGTTAGACTGAGAAAGACAAATACCATATGATTTCACTCATATGTGGAATCTAAAAAAAAAGAAAACCCAAATGAATAAACAAACAAAGAGCAGAATCAGACCTGTTAACACAGAGAGCAAACTGATGGTTGCCAGTGGGAGTGTGGGCAAAATGAGTGAAGGCAAGTGGGAGGTACAGGCTTCCAGTTATGGAATGAGTAAGTCATAGGAATAAAAGGCACAGCATAAGGTATAGTCAATGATACTGTAATAGCATGGTGTGGTGACAGATGGTAGCTACATTGTGGTAAGTATAGCATAATGTTGAAACTTGTTGAATCACTGTTTTACACCTGAAATTAATGTAGCATAGTATATCAACTACACTCAAATAAAAAAATTAATAAAAATTTAAAAATGAAACCATTTTAAAATCAAAGTATAATATACCTATAGAAAGATGTATATGCAATAAATATACAGCTTGCTGAATTTTTGCAAACTGAACACACCCATACAACTAGTACTCAGATCAAGAATAAATATGATTAGTACTACTATCTGGACTTCTAGCACAGTTATTTTGTTTTTCAACTTTAAGCAGAATAATTAAATATATATATTCTTTAGTGTGTGACTCCTTTTGCTCAGTGTTGTGTTGATGAGATTTATCCATATTGTTGCACGTTCTTGTAATGTGTTCATTCCCATTGCTGTATAATACACCGTTGGGCAAATATAGAACAACGTATTTATCCATTTTATTGCTTATAGGCATTTTGGAGTTTCCAGTTTGGGGCTATCATAGATAGCGCTGCTGTGAATGTTCCTGTATGTGTCTCTCAGTGTGCATGTACGCGTTTCTGTTGGGCATATACTTAGGAAGAGACTTGTTGCATCACTGGGGATGCCCATGCTCAGCTGTAGTAGATAGTGCCCAGCAGTTTTCCTGAAGTGGATCTACCTGTATACATCCCACCTGCACTGTGTGAGCGTTCTAGTTTCTCTGCATTTGGCCAAGACTTGGTGTTTCCCCTCTTTTTCATTTTTATCATTTTCTTGACTAGGTATTGCATTGTGATTTCATTTGCCTTTTCTTGATGATCTGATGATTAGGAAAGTTGAGTACCTTTTCATATGTTTATTGGTCAATTGGGTATCTTTTTTTAAGGGGGGAGGGGCCGAGGGAAAGGGGAAGGGAGAATCTTAAGCACGTGGAGCCCAACACAGGGCTTGATCTCACAACCCTGAAATCATGACCTGGGCTGAAATCAAGAGTTGGATGCTTAAATGACTGAGCCACCCAGGCACCCTAATTGGGTATCTTTTTTTTTCCAATACTCTTTTTAAAATAATTTTTTATATCTTCCCTTTCTCATCTTCCCCTCCCCAACACCACCCTCACTCCAGCTTAAAGATTTTCTATCTTTGTTTTTCAGATTTGATTTTGGTATGTCTTGGTGTGTAGGTTTCTGTTTTTGTTTTTATATTTATTCTGCTTGGGGTTCTCTGGAGTTCTTAGACCTATGTTTTGTTGTTTCTGATTAATTCTGGAAATTTTTTAGCCCTAATCCATTCAGATATTTTTTCTGTCTTCTTTCTTTTAATCTTCCTGGGACTTCAATTACATATATGATAGACCCTAGGATATTATCCTCTCTCCTGCCCCTCTCCCAGAGCAGACTGCTGATCCTTTTCACTCAGTGATTTGAATGAGAGATGGTCCTGGGAGATGAGTGTGCTTCCACGCCCCTCTGCAATAAAGAGGCCCTTTCCAGTTTCCTACCTTGCCCGTTACCCTCCTTATGAGTACCAGGTGGTGGTCATTGGTTGGGATCTTATGAAGGACTGCAAAATCCTCTTGTGTCTGGAGCTCTCATTTATTGTAATCTGTCATGCTAACCTATACTCAGCCTTTCAGAATTTACAAGATTATATCTTTTTCTTTGTACTGCCCTTTTCTCCTGTGCTCTGCCAAATCTGAAAGTATTTGCATGTCCCATTTTCCTTGGAGGGGCTTGTCATTTTTTTTTTTTTTTAATTCAGTTCACATGATTACCTTGTAGCCTCCATTCTGTGATGGGTTCAAGGAAAGTTTGATGTCACAGATTATCTGGATTTTTCTTGTTGTTAGGTTAGAAGCCACATTTTCTTGCCATTGTCTATATCCTAGGTGGGAGCAGCACCTTTGGTAGTGGATAAATAGATTCAATTCACTGCTCTTATTCTTTTGTCCTCACATCAAAGAGTGGGCTGCACTCCCATTTCCCTCCTGTGTTTTATGTCATAGCCTCTTGAGAAATAAAATATACAGTTTCTCTGTGGTTTGTATTTTTCTCATCAGGTGTCCATCACTAATATTTATTTAAAGGAAAGATCCCTTTTTAGAGACTTATGGTGACAATTTACTAACTTCCTGAACTCTAGGGATCAAAAAGATAATGGCTTATTAATTTTCTCTCTAAAAGAATTTTTTAAATTATAGAATTAAATTCGTTAACAAAGTAGAGAGTTTAAAAATACAGAAATGTAAAAAATAAAGAAATAAAAACCACCCACAATCCCATCAGCTAAAGAAACCATTGCTAATATTTTACCAAAATGCTTCTAGTCATTTTTCTTAGTTTTATGCTTTGTGGACATAAGTATGCATGCCCACCTAGATAATTTGTGTTTTATTCACATAACGAAGTTCTGAAAAGGTGTTTTTCTGTGGGTTAGGGTACTCATGAGATGATGATGTGTTACTTATGTTTGTCTGGTAAAGATGCCAAAATGTATGGTCTACTTTCAGTTTGCTGTTAGGGCTGGATTCCTTCTTGGGGCTAGTTCACGTGAATAGCCAGGATTCCTTGGTGTGTGTGTATGCATGTGAGGTGTGTGTGAGTGATTCCCAGGGAATGTAATTCATAGTGGAAGAGACCAGTTCTTTGTGCTGAGGTCCCTCTTGTGCCATCTAACTTCCATCTCTTTTTGTTTATGCTGACTCGTAGAACAAACAGAAATGGGGGAAGTTTATGGTATTCTCAATATGTGTTGCGATATTCTTTCTTTTTCAGAAAGTATTTTGGAGAAAAAATTGGACTATATTTTGCCTGGCTGGGATTATATACATCATTCCTCATTCCGTCTTCTGTAATTGGAGTGATCGTGTTTCTTTACGGATGTGCAACAATCGAAGAAGATATTCCCAGGTGAGAGGGTTTTAAAGAAAAAGCCTCAGTTCCCACATGGCAGTACTTTGGAGTTTCATCCCAGTTGCGAGTACAGTTCACATGCTTCCTTCCAAAGTCCTTACCCTCTATTCTCTCCTCCCCTTACTACACACATAACCTCCCTCCAGAGACAGATCTGTGAACTATAGAGTCTGGGAATGGCTTCAGAGCCTGCTGGGGATAGTTCCCTTCCTTCCTAGTTAGGCTTTTCTCCAGGGCTAGAGTCTGATGCGGGCAAGTGGATTCTATCTGATGAAAAAACCCATGCCGGAGAAACGCATTTTCCCTTCAACTTCACGACTTTTTTCTCTGGTTTCCCCTAAGACCTGAGGCAGGAAATGTTGAGTGGCATTGGGTAGCGATCACATGTCGATATGGTCAAACACTGTTGGGGTAAAATGCTGTGAGTCTGTCCGTAGAAGCAGGCAGCTCTGGAACTGAGGGGGGCTCAGCCTCTGGTTCAGGAAGTCAGAAACTGCAGGTGACAGGCCCCATGGTGGGGTTCTTGGAGAGCCAAGAGATGGAACAAAGGCTGGTCCTTATGGTGAAAAGAGAGCCTACAAAGAATATAAGCACTTAAAAATAGCATATTTGGGCCACAGGGTGTCTTAGTTGGTTAAACATCTGACTCTAGATTTTGGCTCAGGTCATGATCTCAGGGTCATGAGATCAAGCCCCATGTCGGGCTCTGTGCTCGCCCTGGAGCCCTCTTCAGATTCTCTCTCTCCCTTTCCTTGTTCTCCCCCCCCCCCCTCATGCTCTCTCCTCTCTCTCTCTCTCTCAAAAAAAAAAAAACATAGCATCCTTTAGGATGGACAGCATTACATATTAGCTGTAAGACTGGATAGTTAACTCCCCAAGTCTTCCTTCCGTTGGCTATAAATAGTGATAATAACACATACCTTGTGATATTGTGAGGATTCAAGGAGATGGTGTTTGGCACATAATAGAATATTAATAAATAATTGTTGAAGGAATCAACATATGTGGAAATAAAGTACAAGTGACGAAAGAGACACTTAACATAGTTAGCATTTAAATCTCTTGCCATCTTCAGCACTGTCCTCGAAAACCGAAGCATGGTTAATGTATTTTAATACTTTTTCAGTTGCAAGTGATAGAAATGCAACATGAACTAGCTGAAGCAAAAAAATAAAAAGGGAATTTATTATAAGGATTCTGGGGTGTGTCAGGGAACCCATTGGCAGGCGTGTGACTAGCCTAAGGACCAATGGAAATAGGGACTCCTGTTTATCTCCCATCTCTGGTTCTTTCTTGTATTTGTTTCACTACAGATTTTCTCCATTGGATGTAAACATTCCTACTAATAGTTCATGGATATTGTATTGTAGAGCTTTTTCTTGCATTGGTTCCAAATAAAAAAGGCCTATTGGCTCGTTTTGGATTAGGGTGGAGGCCCTGGGCCCACAGTTGTGGCTCTGGGGCAGGATCACGCTGTACCAACAGGATGTTCCCTCAGTATCCAGGTGGATGAGGATACTGGGCAGACTGTGGGTGTCCACTATAGTTGGAGGAAGTAATGGCCATCCTGAAGAAAGGACCAAGAGCTGGGCTCCTTTGAGGAAAGGGTTTCACCAATGGCAGGAACCAGGTATCTCTTCTTGCAGCCATGTTAATCTATAGAAATGGTCTTATAAATTAGAAACTGGGGTTGGTGTTAGAATAAAGCTAAATAAGTTGGTGTAAGAGACAAAGGTTTGGATATTTTTGTATGTAAAACTGGTACCAACTGCCCAGTATTTTGACTGGGAATTCTGGGTTCATCACACAACATACGTGGTTGAGGTTCTGCCTTTCTCAGGCCATCTAGCATGAGGGAAAAACTAATACTTACCAAATGCCTACCTTGTGCCAGGCATGGTGCTGGGTGTTTGTTAGGTACATGTTTCTTTGATCCTGTACAGATCATGGTTGTAAACTGTGAGATTGGTATTATTTTCACCTAACAGAGTTGGAGAAATTGATGCTAAGTGCAGTCATATAACTTGTCCAACTTCAGCAACTAATAACTGTCAGGGTTGCGACTTGACCTCAATTGCCTCCTGCTCCAAAGTCTTTGCTTTTTCCCATAAGATATGAAGTCTCCCAGAAGGTTCATATCCTCCCTTGCAGCCAAGTAGTTTCAACTGGCCTTGCCTGGTACTTTCTCAGAAAACATGGCTCCAATGTTTCTCTTGCCCAGTTTGATCCCTAGAGAGCTGGGCCTCAGGTTGATCCAAACTAGAAAACTCTGCACTGTGTGTAGAGAGCTAGTGCCAGGGTAGAGGGTGGGCCATCACTGTGCTCGCTTACATTGGGATTTAGGACTTGTGCCTGGGTTCCCTATATGGGAATACATGCAACAGGGACCATATAGATGAAAGTGACCATGGTCTACACATATTGAAGAATATATATCTATACACATGCATTCATGTATATGTAGGTATATATGGATGGAAATGTGATGATCATTATCACTGCAGATGTCTCTTCTTACCTGTCAGAGTGTGTAGTGTTTCACAAACTATGTATAGCAACCCATTAGTGGATCATAGAATCAGTTGAATGGTTGCCTTTTAAATGAACTAGAATAAGATAGGATAGAGTAGAATGAAATATAGTATTAGTATTCATCACAAGAAGGAAGTATGGGTATTGTTTCATGAGATTTTATTTGGCTATATAATATGTTTATGGGGAAGAAAGAGAGTATGTATGTATTTGCATACTGGAATCTGATGGAAAAGATTGTTTTTAAACTGTAGGTCACAGTCAAAAAAGTTTGAAATTGACTGTTTTAAAGCTGAAATTTTGGTTGTTGGATTTTCAGACTCAGGGTGGGGTGTGATAATTTTTTTCTATTATTTACATCTTCCTTACTTATGTGTATTATGAAGAATTTTTTAAAACAATTGCTCTTTAATCATAATTAGATAGCCATCAAAAATCCAAGCTCGATGGGCTTGATGGAAACTCATAAAATACCACTCCCTATCAACAAAAGAATAGTCTTTAAATCCCAATACTGAATCTAAACAAATTCATACTCTTCCGGGATCTATGTCTGTCAGCCCCTCCTAAGCATTATTAAAAACTTGTACTATTCCTGGGATTACTTTAGAGGTTTCTAATTTTGACATTAAGCCTGGAATTTATTATCTATGTATAATTTTTAAAAATGCTATATTTTGAAAACATTATAGATTAATAGGAAGATAGTACAAAGGGGCCCACCATGCCCTTCATCCAATTTCCCCTCGTGGTTATGTCTCATATAACCTATGTCTCATATAACCATATAACATAACGGTTATGTCTCATATAACAATATCAAAAGCAGAAAATTTACATTATGTGGAAGTTTAAATGGTACCTTTTATCACCAGCAACTTGGATATATGAATACAAGTATCACTTATGCGTAATAATTCCATATGTGCATGATACGTCTATAGAACTTTTCTCTGCTTACCAAAGGATTGGTTCCATTTATTAGGCATTGGCTTACATGGGTAGGAAAGACTGGAGCATTAAAAAAAAAGAAAAAAAAGCTGATTGATCTAAACCATCTTGAAGAGAAATGATTACCTTCGTCTGAGACCTTAATAGCAGATGCTGTGTCTGAATTTCTGGAATAATTCCCATGTTGCACCATTTCCCTTTGTGCAAGCACAGCCCTGTATCGCCTAACTTATGAGCAACGAGTTACTGATTAAGAATACCACTCACTTTGGGGTCCTGGTTCAGCTGACTGCCAGGCCATTTATCAACCTTCTTGTGCTTTCTAGAGAAAATGATAGACTGAAGAAATACAGCATTTGATTTATAGCTTCTGTTGGTTCTAACTAGAAATCCATGGATTGTACAGCTAGTGAAAAACCCAGATGTGATTTCAGTTTTAGCTGAGCTTCCCTCACCTTTCTGCTTCTCTTTCAGCCTTGTCTAGAGAGGCATCCTCTCTCAGGGAACACAAAGTCATTTTAATATCATCCTGAGGCAGAATTTCTCCTGAATTCTGTTCAAATGGCTTGCATCAAACAGACAAATAAACAAACAAAATGACCCTATACCTATAAAGCATTCTGATTTCAAGTTTAAATGATTTGGGGAGTATCCATGCGATGGTGGCTGCCATTTTGTACAAATGATTGGTAGTTGACTGTCCTCCCATTGTAAAGCCAATAATTGACACAGAACTTATGTTTCAAAGTGCTTTGCACTTTGTTAGCTGGTTTGCTAACACTTTTTCATTCCTGACATTTTAGCACTGACTACTTTTGATTAGGATTAGGTTGGCTAGGGATTATCCCTTCCCCAAGTCTATGTGTTAAAAAATAAAAAAGCCCCAGGGGGCGGAGCAAGATGGTGGAGGAGTAGGAGACCTGGATTTCGTCTGGTCTCAGGAATTCAGCTGAATAGGGATCAAACCATTCTGAACACCTACGAACTCAACAGGAGCCCGAAGAAGAGAGTAGCAACAACTCTCTGAACAGAGAAGCGACCACTTACTGGAAGGTAGGACGTACGGAGAAGTGAATCCGAGGCGATATTCGGGAGGATACATGGTGGGAGAGGGGGCCTCCGTGGGCCGCTTCTGGCAAGTGATAGAGCTGCGGAGCACAAAATTGGAACTTTTAGAAGCCGGCTCCGCTGAGGGACGTTGCTCCAGTGGCTAAGCGGGGGGTGGAACCCTCGCGGGACAGTGTGGTCTCAGGACCCTCGGGGTCACGGAAAGACCAGGGGTGCCTGAGTGCAGCAGAGCTCCCAGGTATCGGAGCGGGGAAGCCGGCTGCAGAGACGGAGCCGAGGCGCGGGCTCTCAGCTTGGGGTTGCCATAAACTGTGATCTGTGGCCCAGTCGGGCCACTGCTCCTCCAGCGGGGACCCAACAAGCGGTAGATCCGGGGAGACTCCCCTCCCTCCCCAGGGAGGAGCAGTGCAAAAGCGCACCGCAGGGATCTGCTGGGTTTGGAGACTCCACACGGGGTCGAGTGCCAGAGATAGAAACGCTCAGTCACAGGCCGGGTGAGCATGCAGTGCGGCCAGAGACCAGGGAGACGGGAGTGATTGCTTTTCTCTGGGGGCGCACTGAGGAGTGGGGCCCCGAGTTCTCAGCTCCTCCGAGTGGAGATTGGGAGGCCACCATTTTCACCCTGGTCCTCCAAAGCTGTACCAGAGCTTGCAGGGAACAAAAGCTCCTGAGAGCAAACCTGAGCAGCTTGCTTAGCCCCGA
>NW_027397156.1:1153723-1156040 GCF_003265705.2 Callorhinus ursinus | reverse complement strand
TTTTTTTTTACCATGATTCATTAGTTTTTCAAAGTTAATTTTTTTAACTGTTTTTTTAAATTTTTCTTTTTCCACCAACATCTTATCAATCCCTTTTTTAAAAAAGACATTTTTTATTTTTCATTTTTAGAGTCATATTTTATCCCTTCATAGTAGTTACCCTTATTTTTGGCATATATATATAAATTGTTCTCTCTTAAAATTTTGAGATAACAGTTTCTTCTAACAGATCAAAATATACCCTAAATCACTAGTGTATGGCTTTGTTCTAGTCTCCTGCCTGATCACATTCTCAACATTTTTTTTTCTTTCGTTTTTCTTTTTCTTTTTAAAAATCTTTTTCTTTCTTTTTTCAAACAACTTCTTATCTTATCAATTCCTTTTATAAAATCTTTTATAATTTTCATCTTTACAGTCATCTTCCATCCCTTCATTGTATCAACCCTTATTTTGTACATATATAAGTCTTTCTTCCTTTAAAATTTTAGGAGGCACTTTTTTCTAACAAACCAAAATATGCCAAAAATCTAGAGTGTGGCACTGATCTATGCACTAGCCTGATCATATTTGATCATATTCTGTTTTTTTTATTGTTCTGTTTTTTTTTTCTTTCTTTTCTCTTTCTTTCCCTTTCTTTTCCCCTGGTTTCAGGTCTTTTCTGATTTATTTAGAGTATCTTTGCTGGGGACATTGTTAACCTGTTAGCATTTTGTTCTCTCATTCATCTATTCTCCTCTGGACAAAATGACAAGACGAAAAAAATCACCTCAGCAAAAGGAACAAGAGATAGTACCGTCAGCCAGGGACCTACTCAATATGGACATTAGTATGATGTCAGACCTAGAGTTCAGAATCATGACTTTAAAGATACTAGCTGGGCTTGAAAAAAGCATGGAAGTTATTAGAGAAATCCTTTCTGGAGAAATAAAAGAACTAAAATCTAACCAAGTCAAAAATCAAAAAGGCTATTAATGAGGTGCAATCAAAAATGGGAGCACTAACTGCTAGGATAAATGAGGCAGAAGAGAGAATCAGCGGTATAGAACACCAAATGATGGAAAATAAAGAGGCTGAGAAAAAGAGAGAGAAACAACTACAGGATCACGAGGGCAGAATTCGAGAGATAAGCGATACGATAAGACGAAAGAACATTAGAATAATTGGGATCCCAGAAGGAGAAGAAAGAGAGAGAGGGGCAGAAAGTATATTGGAGCAAATAATAGCAGAGAACTTCCCTAATGTGAGGAAGGAAACAGGCATCAAAATCCAGGAGGCACAGAGAACCCCTCAAAACCAATAAAAATAGGTCAACTAATAGTAAACCTTATGAGTCTCAGAGACAAAGAGAAAATCCTGTAAGCAGCTCGGGAGAAGAGATCTGTAACCTACAATGGTAGAAATATTAGATTGGCAAACAGACCTATCCACAGAGACCCGGCAGGCCAGAAAGGACTGGCATGATATCTTCAGAGCACTAAACGAGAAAAATATGCAGCCAAGAATACTATATCCAGCTAGGCTGTCATTGAAAATTGAAGGAGAGATAAAAAGCTTCCAGGACAAACAAAAACTAAAGGAATTTGCAAACACGAAACCAGCCCTTCAAGAAATATTGAAAGGGGTCCTCTAAGCAAAGAGAGAGCCTAAAAGCACAGATCAGAAAGGAACAGGGACA
The DNA here is from genome assembly GCF_003265705.2 of Callorhinus ursinus. Lineage (NCBI taxonomy): Eukaryota > Metazoa > Chordata > Mammalia > Carnivora > Otariidae > Callorhinus > Callorhinus ursinus. The sequence goes on along the minus strand of NW_027397156.1, from coordinate 1,154,365 downwards.
ATATACAGTAACAGTCGCCTTACAGGCAATACAATGACACTAAATTCATACCTTTCAATAGTTACCCTGAATGTAAATGGGCTCAATGCCCCAATCAAAAGACACAGGCTATCAGATTGGATTAAAAAACAAGACCCATCGATATGCTGTCTGCAAGAGACTCATGTTAGACCCAAAGACACCCCCAGATTGAAAGTGATGGGGTGGAAAACCATTTACCATGCTAATGGACACCAAAAGAAAGCTGGGGTGGCAATCCTTATGTCAGACAAATTAGATTTTAAAACAAAGACTGTAATAAGAGATGAGGAAGGACACTATATCCTACTTAAAGAGATGAGGAAGGACACTATCCAACAAGAAGATCTAACAATTGTAAATATCTATGCCTCGAACATGGGAGCAGCCAATTATATAAGGCAATTAATAACAAAAGCGAAGAAACACATTGACAACAATACAGTAATAGTGGGGGACTTTAACACCCCCCTGAATGAAATGGACAGATCATCTAAGCAAAAGATCAACAAGGAAATAAAGACTTTAAATGACACACTGGACCAAATGGACTTCACAGACATATTCAGAACATTCCATCCCAAAGCAACGGAATACACATTCTTCTCTAGTGCCCATGGAACA
>NW_027397156.1:1127904-1133723 GCF_003265705.2 Callorhinus ursinus | reverse complement strand
AGCCAACTTCTAAAAGGTCCGATTTTGTGCTCCGCGGCTCTATCACTTGCCAGAAGCGGCCGACGGAGGCCCCCTCCCCCGCCGTCTATCCTCCCGAATATCACCTCGGATTCACTTCTCCGCACGTCCTACCTTCCCGTAAGTGGTCGCTTCTCTGTTCAGAGAGTTGTTGCTACTCTCTTCTTCGATCTCCTGTTGAGTTCATAGGTGTTCAGAATGGTTTGATCCCTATTCAGCTGAATTCCTGAGACCAGACGAAATCCAGGTCTCCTACTCCTCCGCCATCTTGCTCCGCCCTCTGACTGTGGCCTTGATGTTTTATGACCAAACAAGGAAATCTCCGATTTAGTCTTGTTCTCAAGGCTGTGTGGCTTCACATGTCTGTCTTATGGTGTCATTTCTTCTCCTCGATGCTGTAATTGAGCAGCGGGGCATTCCATCCCCAAGCATTGAGTGCGTGTTCTCATTGTGTTCCAGGCCTGTGCATTAAACATATGCCTGGAGACTAACGGTATCATGGGTTCTGTGGCAGATCATAGAACATCCACGTGGATTTTACCTTCAGGGAGGATACAAATAAGAGGATAAGCATCCGAGAATAATGAAGGCAATTGCATTTCTTGGGAATTAATGGCCAAAGGAGTGCTTCCAATAGAAAGTGCTATAGAAGTGGGACTATGGGTCTGATGTGGTTGGGACATTCTTGTCGTTTGGGTTCCATTTGCTTCAGCCGAGAGAGAGAGAGAGAGAGAGAAGAGAGTTGTGGCTGGGTGTGGGGAAGCAGGAGCCCTTGCTCTCCTAATGCAGGGCCTAGCATATCTCCCAAGAAGAGATGAAGACACATCCTGGCATCCAAGCCTGCATGGGGCCAGAGACGAGCTAAGTGTGTCTGCTAAGGAGAGCTGAGGAAGCCAGCAAATCTCTGCTGGAGAGGAGGTTTAAACACACTCACACAGAGAAAGCGATCGGTTATGACTCGGGGCCCTCAAGAATCTCAGTCACAGGCCCCTGGCAGGGGTGGCAGGATAATCCATTTTGTTTCTATAGCCAGGTTTCCTGTTTTTTGATTAACCCTGAGATCAGTGGTAAGTTCACGGGGTGGTACATGATTTCAGGAACTCGTGTGCAGGCTGGGAGTGGTCTGGCCAAGACTTGTTTACCTGTGCCACAAGGAGAGGTTCCTTATGGGCTCTGGTCACTCCTGATGGGTCAGGTGACTGCAAGGCGGCTTGCTTCTACAGCATGGTTGGTGTGCCCTGGGCCAGGCATGGTTGAGATGAAGGGAGGACAGCCTTGTCTTTTCCTTTAATGTACTTATATTTCGAACTAGGATATTAAATGCACTTTAAATTCAGTTCAATCTGAACAGTCTCTGAGCATCTCCAAAGGATTCCATTCAGCTAGGGTGCTTTGTGGTCTCTAAATATTTAGAATACAGTGGTGAATACGTGAGAGGAATTTCTTCTGGCTAATGTAGCCAGGAAGGGTTGAAAGAGTGGGGTGCCTCAGGTTCAGGTTGTAAACCAGGGAGAAGTGGTAGGAGGCTGGAGATGGTTTTCTTTCAGGGCAGGGAAGGACATGCACAACCAAATCCAAGCTCCACTTCCTAGGTCAGTGTGGCCCCTGCCTAAGGGGGCCTTCACATGGAACCAGGAGGGCCATCTCGAGGGACTTACTAAACGACTCTTTGGATCCTGTTCTTGCTGAAGGGAGGCCTACTAGACCTCCAGAGTCTTTTGCTCTGAAGTGGGATAATCTTCAGCTCAGTGGGCCTCACTTGCCTGATTCTGTCAGTCAGGCCCCAGGTGTTCCTCCTAGAGGGTGCTCTTGCCTGAACATAGATGTCCTCCCCTCCATCTCTCTCCCATCCCTTGTCTCATATCAAGTTTTAGGTGTCCTACCTGTGTTTCTATCACACAGGAAGCAAAATCCTCTACCTCCCTTACTGACAGTACATGTCATTCTCCTCCTTGCTCAGATCTTCCAGCCACATAGACCTTCAGTCTCTCCCCAGCTCATTCTAGTCTTTGCACCGGCTGTTCCCTCTGCTTAGAATGTTCCAGTCTCCACATGGCCTATCCCTTCTTGGCTTTTCCATCCCAGCCAAAACATTACCCTCCTCAGACAGGCCTTCCTTGAATCCCCATTTGGAAGCAGCCATCCTGTTTTATTTCTTCTGCTGTTCTTATCCCTAGCTGCTGATTTCTTACTTGTGTGTTTGTTTGCTTATTGTCACCTTCCTCCACTTAAAGATAAGCTCAAGCTCCACTGTGGCCTCAGAGCCTGGAAAAAAGTGCAGAGCACAGTAGGAGCTTGAAAACTCTTCGATGAAGACATTTGTTTAATGAATCTCTGGGTCTACCTCTTTAGATCAGAGAAGGCTGGTCCTGAGCTGGCCTGGGGCCTTCCTTCAGCCAGCTCCTGAGGAGACCAACCAGGTAGAAGTAGCTTTGGGAAGTATTTCCCCGAGTCTAGATGGGAGGGGTTATGTATTTGTGATTATTTTGCATCAGACCACCAATCCAGAGAGGCCGTGTATGAGGAACATCAGGAATAAGGAGGACCCGCCTGAGGTTGGGTACACTGGAGCAGCCCACACAGGGGCTGGATTCTGCTCTGGCCAGGAGCTCAGTTGTCCAGCTCCCTGCCTTTGAGGAATTCTGTAACCTCACCCGACCTTCTTGGCCACAAACAGAGAGATCCTTGTCTGACCTACTTCAGCTGGAATGCAGAACAGCCTAAGACTCTTCTTTGAGAGTCTTGGACTCCTGTTTATGTGGCAAGAATGCTCAACTTGTTCTAAACAGTTGAGGGGTTCTGAATGGTGGCCCAGTGTGGGGTGAGGTGGGCCAGCCACAGCTAGAGGGATGCAAGGACATGTCTCTGTGTGATGTCACGGCATGTCTTTGGAAAGTCAGAGGCAGGTCAAGAGCAGCCTTCTAGTCAGTAGGGAAAGTTCCTCAGCCCTTTTGCAGGGTATGAAAGGTAGAAACAACTTTAGCTTGAGGGGGTTTAGAATCCACATTATGGTACTCACCAAAAAGATACTGCTTTTTTAAAAGATAGTTTTTTAATGAAAATCTTGCATGGAAATAATATAAATGAAAAGTGACCGGATTTCAGGGGCCATGGAGGACAACTTCAAACCAAATTTCTCAAAGTATTCCTGTAGGATGTTCATTGTTGGAGGCAAAAGGATTTTTGCAAGAAATAGTAGGTTTAAAAACATTAAGCAAGTGTCTTCAAAGTAGAACTTTTCAGAGCTTCTAATATGCTCATTGTGACTCTCAGGTGATACATTGTGTGGGCTTTTCCAATCTCTTAACCACTGGTATCCTTTTTTACCTATAACTCTTTTAGTAGACACATTAGGAAATGATGTGTTGGAGAATAGATGAAGGTGAGAGACAAAATCAGTGAGCTTCACAAGCATTTAGAGATTTCTGGGTGCTACATGGTGCTAATTAAGACAGATTAGGTCACAGATCCTCATATTGATATAAAAAGACTCACATGCAAACCAGCTAGGAAATAATAAAAGAAAAATACATAATTGAGAACTGCGTGTGCTATAAGCTATAAAATTCTAGGCTACTCAAGAGGGAGGAGACTCCACCAGGTATGCCGTAGCAGGAAGTCATGGAAGGGATGGGGCTGATGCATCTTTGGAGATTGGTAGTGATGGGATGCCTTAAAACCCTTGAATAGCATCACCTCCTGTTCTATTGGTTATGTTTATAAGCCACGTGCATGGTTTCTCCTCTCCAATATCATGACATGTCCTGGGAAAGCCAAAGACTGGTCAGGAGCCTAGCTTATTGGCTTTTGGAATCTCTGATGTGTGAGCAGTGGTAAAGAAATATGTGTTCTCTGAGTCAACTGTGAGCCAGCGCCTGAATCCTTGCCTAGGAGTTATCGATAAATGCTATGGGAACATGAAATCCTCACACCTTAGATATTTGTCCTTGGATGCTGCAGGGAAAACCTGCCAATGAGACCAGGTGTACACTGTTAAATTCTCTTTGAAGTAAGTCATGCATTTTCCTGCTTCAGCATCTGCATTGATTTGACCATAGTCCTCTTGATTAGTTAGGTGCTCTTTCCCGTGCCTGGTGACTCACTATTCACGTTTGTATTGCTGAATGGCTCAGTGATATCTCTTGAGCATTGGTGTACTTGCCAATGAGTTACTCACCTAGGCTGTACAGGAAACAGGTTCAGGCAAGTGAGTTTTAAGATTCCCTGTGGCCATCTTTAACTTTGATGTTTATTGGTTGCCATTTTAGCTTTCAGAATAATGGAGCAGGAAGAAGTTTTGTCGTTGCCCTAACTCCCAGCTGTGGGGCACGTCTGTTTCTCTAGCTGGGATTTGGCTCATTGAAACTTACAGTTTGAGGTATGAGGATATTTAGTAGGATGACCAGACGCTTCTGTTTGTTTCAGTTGCCCAGTTAACGTTTCCTCTCTCCTTTCTCAACACCGGCCCCATCCCCAGGAACGTGCCCAGGTTTGGTTTTCAGTGCGGTAACAACTGTTGTGTGTCCCCCCTCTCTCCCCCACATTGTGTTTCTGGTCTAGACTCCTCGTGATCGTGTGTGGTGTAACAGTTCATGTCTAATAGCATTTGATCCTAAGTCCTGCCTATTGTACTTGTGGTGTCTGGTTATAACCCATAGGCCAGGGTCACTCGTCTGCCTGTTTACTAACTATGCATTGACTCTTGGGTTTTAGGAACACTCCCGGCCTGAATATGAAACCAAAGTTCGAGAGAAAATGTTGAAGGCGAGTGGCAAGTCGGTTGTCCAGAAATTGAGTACCAATATGCCAGAGAATGAAGAAGAGGTAAGATGCGGGCACTTGCTGCTCACTAAGTCTTCTTTATTTCTTAAAATCCTGTTGTCATCTCATTTGGAGTGCCTTCATGGACAGAGACTAGATTGGGAGATGGGGTTGATGGGAATGTGACAGGAGGGAATGATTCATGACACTTCCCATCGACCTGCACTCAGAGTTTATGGGGATCAGGGTTTTGCCATGACTTGATTTGTTTCTCTCTCCTGGGTGGCAGTGTCTAGACAAAATGGGAGAGCAGGTTGGAGAAGAAAGAAACAGTTTCTGGCTCAGTTCCTCCAGACTCCATCACCTAAATATCGAATAATGATAACTACCACCATACCAACTAGCACAATGGCAGCTAACCCTTGTTGAATGCTTGCTCCAGGCTAGATGCTCTTCTCAGTGCATTATATTATTTTATTCTCACAATAAATTTAGGAGGCTGGCACTCTTGTTAGGTAAATGAAAACTAATGAAAAAAGTTATGTTCATAGCTTAAGTCAGTTGCCAGCGGTCACCCAGCCCGTAAATGGTGTGTGGATCTGGGATTCCAACCCCAGTCCATCTCTGACAGTCAGTGCATTTAGCCAATATGCAATACTGCCTTTCCAGTGCAATGAAGGAGTCCAAGCAAGAAATGGATCTTCAGGCTGGCAGAGGCAAATTCATGCCTATGCTCACTTGAGCTACTCATAGAATGTTCCTTAGATTTCATTTTATCTGGGTGGGCCTTCACAAGTAGGAATGTGATGGTGAGCATGTCTTCTAAGTCCTATTTCTGAGTTTTAGGGTGGCATTCAGACATTAAAACAGAACTTCAGAATCTGTGCTGTGATCTGTAAATACTCATAACGTGTGTGAGCTGGGGGTACGGAGTGGGGGGCTCCTCTTTGGCACCGCCTGTCTCCTCTGAGCGCCACCCGGCTTTGAAACCAAGTGTGTGTGTGTGTGTGTGTGTGTGTGTGTGTGTGTGTGTGTGTGTG